>NC_139698.1:11143498-11372327 GCF_964188405.1 Protomyctophum parallelum | reverse complement strand
ATTTGCATTTGAGCATCAAGTGACACTTTTCTTTTAGCATTTTGTGGAAAGTGGAACCCAACATAACATGGCGCCACTCCTTCATTGAACTCAATGGACGCATCCGCCATGTTAAGTTCTGCTGCCCAGCCCAATTACTTTGAATGGTGTTCACGTGAGGTGGGTATATTTCCAAGTTGGATACCGTCAACATCAGTAGTAGTTCTCAAACATTTGCATGGCTTTTGAAGAGTAGCAAATTCTATGTTTTTTTTTTGTTGTTTTTTTACTTTGTTTATTGTTCTTTTTTACAGAAGCTGAGAAGCATTAAAATCATGAGTTAAATAAAAATGGCAACATTGACAGCTTCATGATAAACCCACAAGTAGGCCTACATTTTTAGATAGACAGAGCACCCCAAAAAAAGAAAACACAACAAAGAAACAAAAACAAACATACAAGGAATACAGAGTATCAATAAGAATGAAAAAATGAAAAAGCATGATACAAATACAGAGACAAAACAAGACAAAACATCCGTAAAACAGTACATGTCCATGTCACATCCATAATAATAAACAGCACAGCAGACCAATTCAAATCAACACTCCAGCAGACTTCACATATCCTCAAGCAGAGAAGGATTCAATTTCTGGACGAATTGACAGAATGGAGCCCATACCCTTCCAAATCTATCAGAAGAACCATTTAATGAGAATCTAATCTTTTCCAATTTCAGACAGTACAAGATGTCCCTTATCCAGTGTGAGGGGGAAGTGGGTGATTTCCAATTAGTCAAGATTAGTCTCCTAGCCAATAGAGTGACGAAAGCCAAAACATCCTTCTCTCTATTTAGAGAGTGAATTCTATGGGATTGTTTAATGTTTGTTTAGAGCACTACTTGTGACGTAAATCGTTTGCCAGCCAGGCGTCATGTGGCCGATATAAATACATTGTGCACGCAGCTTCTCTCACCTAGCTGATACAGTCCAAGGTTGTTGTCACAGCTTTTGGCTATCAAATCAAATCTAGTGGGTCTTTAATGAATAGTCGAGACATGCGGATACGGTATAGCTGGACCCCTGAAAAGATCCAGTCCAAATCTGCTTTATCACTGCATGTGAGTGATACATGAACACACATTTAAATTAAGAGACAGATATGGGTAGGGATGGAGCTCGATAACCGATACCCGATAAAATCCGATAACAAGCTTATTGAGTATACCTGTTATCAATAAGCTTTGGGCTTATCAAGCCTGTTATCGAGCATAGCGGTCTATGACGTCATGTTCAAACAATCATGGCAAGAGGCGATCTAGAAATAAATGTAATCATCCATGCTGGCAAAAACATGTTGGTCTAAAAGTATATTGATAACTACCAACCAGCGCTGCCAGGGTAAACAAAATAACACTTAAGTTTAACTGTTTCTTTAATATTATTTTATTGGTAAAAAGGTCAATTGCATGTTAGAAATGTACTGTATTTGAAGTAAAATATACTGGTTCTTTTCAGAATTTTATGTCTCTCGTTTTTCCACAAAATAATAGAAAATGCTTGATAGTGGGCTTGATAAGAACCCGGCTCGATAAGCCTGATCCATAAGGTGATCGTTATCAATAAGAATTAACGAGCTCCATCCCTAGATATGGGTTTACATAAGTGTGCATACACGCACTCACAAACATGCACGCACGTGTGCATGCACATGCACACGCGTGGGCGCACCCACACACACACACACACACACACACACACATACACGCACACGCGCACACGCACACACACACACACACACACACACACACACACACACACACACACACACACACACACACACACACACACACACACATCCCTCGACTCTTTGACATGCACACACACACACACACACACACACACACATCCCTCGACTCTTTGACATGCACACACACACACACACTCACGCACACACACACACACACACACACACACATCCCTCGACTCTTTGACAAACTATAGGCTAAGTCCTTTAATTTTCACTGAGACACTTTGTATCGCAGGTTCACATCAATAGCAAGCAATTGCTATAGGTGTAACTCTTAGCCAAATGAAAAAGAGTGAAATGTTTAATTGGGTCTAAAGCCCTTGCCAGCTACCTCTTTTTTTGTCTCCCTTCTTTTCTGGCATCCCAATTCATCAAAAAACTGTCAAAACTGCAGTTTGGATAAAATGTCAGGAGAGGCTTTTCCTCCTCATTATGAAACAGGCCAACTTTTACTAAAACATCAATAAACAAAACCAAGGTCCCTGCGTGCAGCACCTGCCATGTTCTCAGCCCCACACACTGTCAGGAAAATCTGGAAAGGGCAGTATATTTATGAAATGTTGGTTTTATGTGCCTAAAAGGCTATTATGGCTAGTATGTGATAAACAAAAAGCTAATTATCATCTGGCACTCGTAGTTGACCATCATTATCCGACCTCAGACTGAGCTGGTGAATGCCCGGGTGATAAACTATATTTACTGCAGGAGCATACCTAGTGTAGTTCAGTGCCATAACCCTTATAGTGCACCTGGCTTTATAAACAAGATGGGATGGTGATGCCATCATTAGCCATCGTTGGAGACGAGGCTATCGTAATGAAAACACAATGATAAATGATGACCTCACTTCATCCAGAGTAGCCTATCCACCAGCCTCAAATGGATAGAGCCACCCAGCTCTGTCTCAAGAGACTCCTCTCTCTACCTCTCTGTTTCTCACTCTCTCTCACACGCTGATGTACACGTGCACACACACACACACACACACACACACACACACACACACACACACACACACACACACACGCATATACTCAATCGGCCTGTGCCCTCCCATCCCGGAGCAAATGGAAATGGACAAGCGAATCAAGCGATTAACGATATTAAAAAGAGTCTGACATTGGCCGTCTCCATTGTCCTGCCTATCCGTCTGTCTCCCCTTGTCCTGAACCGAAGAGATCCACTGAGTTTTAAAGTGGGTCATTTCATTCCACATGTAGATCCTCTCATACAGGATAGCCAAGGAATCTTTACTGCATTCATTGGTTAAAATATTAGCCTAACACTTAAATCAATGGAGAATAAAGTTAAGATAATAACACACATATTAACAAAGTAGAAACACAGTGGAAAATGTGTCATTTGGTATCAGTCTCCAAGTTGTGTCTGGCCAGTTTCCTTGAATATGGGATGAATATGAGACCAATGGAAACAAGTGCTATTTTGGACGCAAGGGGATCCAAATATTACTGTGTTTTTAGAGGTAAACCAGGCTGCAACTGCGACGAATCGCCCCATCAGCTTCATATAATGTTATTATCATGTGAATATTAGTTTGAGTGACATCACATCAGCTTTGTTGAGAGTGTCTGTTAAGCCTGATGTATACTTCTTTGTAGGCCTACGACAAAAATAGCCGATTCCACAAACTCACAATGCGTTGTGGCGGCAACACACTGTGAGCTTATGTGGATCTGCTATTTTGCGGTGCACGACACCGCCGTATGACAGAGCATAAATTAGGCATTAGCTCACGTCAGAGCTCCCCATTCCCCTCGCGTTCACCCTTTCTCCCCAGAGAGAAGTTTTCATTCCAATTCAACGCGAAATAACGCCAATAGCCCCCGAGCCACACAAATGCTTCTTATTTTCACTGCAACCTCTGTATGTCTCTTTTATGAGGGTTTCGCCAGAGTGGGCCCCGACTCTCTGGGTTTTAGGAAAGAAAAGGAGCGATGGCTGCCAAAAACGATCGGCGGTTGAGAAACAATGGCACGCCCTGTGTGATTCTCACTGTTCCTCGAACCCCAGACGTCCTCTGAGCAGTAATCCTCTGTTCCTTTTATTTGTCAGATCACCGCTGCCTCCGCAAATTGGTTGTGTCAGCTTTGGCTCGGGAACGTCGAGACAACCTGACCAACATGGTCGCGCATCTTGCCAAAAGGGACGGGGAAGAAAGGGAGAGAGGGAATGAGAGAAATGCTTTAATTGCTGCGAGAATCTAGACAGTTTTGGGGAAAAATTGTTGGAGAAATGTGCGGATAATAAGATGGGAGGCGAGGCGAGGCGAGGCGAATGTGGCAGGCAGTGTGTGAGCCAGCGGACTCTGAGCTTGCTCTCAAAGACACGTTTATGTTTTGTCGTACGACAGGATCTCACGCTGAAAATAGCCGATCGACAAGCTCGCAACGAGCCATATCAGTGACGCGTTGATGCGAGCTTGTCAATCGTCTATTTTGAGCACACGATACCGCTGCACAATGGAGCATAGATTTGGCATTTACAGTGGCCACTTGTGTGGCAGATGCTCTCTGCTGGGCCCCCAGCCATGTTAAGACAACACTCGAGAATTATGACCAATTATGCATAGGGTGTGTATGCGTTTGAATAGTTCAGGGATAGAGGGGAGCCGTTATGTAGATGCAGGGATAAGCCTGGCGTAATTGATGTTGACAGATGTGGATGGAGACAACTGGTCCAAGATACTAAGGGAAACAATTGTGAAGAGCAGCGAGCCAAGCTAGTTCCCATAGACATGCAGTCAACACACCGCAGCCTGCTAATTAAAGCTGGAAGAGGTTTTTTCTTCTTCTTTTTTTAAGTTAGTGAGTTTAGTTTTGGGGATTCAATTTCTCACAGTGGATTTTGTGTCTTAAGTTTTGTAATTTTGTATCATTACGTTTTAACGAGATCATCCTGGTTGAATTTAGCAGAGTAGGCCTAGCTATATACTTTCTTTGGAGACTGCACGAGGCTGCTTTGCCTGAAGGCATCGCGGTGACATTGAAAACTGTGAAAGTGATTACTGTCATGGTTTTGTCTCTGTTTCAAATGTCTGTTGCACTTTTATTCCGTTTGATATTGGCAGAAAGCATTTGAATAAAGCACAAGATTCTGTCATAAAATGCTTGCACACTTATTATTACTTATACCCTCTTGCTCTAGCTGTGTTCACAAGTACATAGTAAAGAGACATTTATGCCTATTTCATTGAGATTATTGGTGTGGGAGGAGTGGGATGGGCAAGCAGATTAATGGCTTTAGCTTTATCTTGGCAAATCAAGTTCCAATAAACCTTAGAGAAAAATCTAAATCTGGCCAGCATGAGCACTAAAGTGTGATTTGATTGATGTCAGAAGGTAGAATAGTTCCAGAAGTCTGCAGGTGATTCTTTTACAGCCCGATATTCAATTCGAAGTGGAGTTTTTATTAGACGAAAATTGTTGATACAGGAGGGCTCATTTCCTAAATGAAGGCCTGCTCACGTGATGCCTGTTCAAAAGTGTGATTTATAAGCTTTCTTTCATATAAGATTTCACTACATAAACTGCAGGACATTTCATTTTAACACTCCATCCATCTATAAAATTGCTAGATTATTTTTGGAAAGTAAGTCCCACCAAATGTGTCTTATATTATATTCAACGTTCCTTGTCTCCTGTGTGTCAGCGGTTTACTGTATTTGACTGCATTGTACAAAACAGAGACATTGTCATGACCTTAGGTGGACAGAGGTGATGCATGGCCCAATAATAATGGACTAACTGGAAGGTGAAACACTGACGGATAGCTGTTCTGGAACCACTCACCACAGGTGGTTGAAGACATTCCAACTGCTTATCTATCAATACCATTCTCATAAACCATAGTGATTTGACCGCATAGTTATTATCTCATTTTTATCTTGGTCTTATTTTATAATGGTCTCTCAAAATTGAGTACAAATGAAAAAAAATGAATACACATTAATAGAAGCATCCATCCCTTTATGCCTTTTGGCACAATTTACTGCACTTCTAAATTCAAGCTGTTCTGGGTAAAGATTGCATCTCAGTTCATTGCATATCAGTTTGAAATCTGATCATTCCATGTAAGACAAACTGCTACAAACGTGATGTCGCAATAAATATGATCTTCTTGTTGTTTGTGAGTTTATCTTGAAATTCTATTATCATCCTTTACTGGATGATTTAGAGCCATCCTCCAACAGAAGATGGGTTCAGAGTAGACTCTTTCAACTCTCCCTATATCTCGTTCTGCATCTTTCTCTTATTTCCTTCGTCTTGTCTCCCTCTCATTCCTGCTGTCCTCCTTGGCTGCTCAACTTTTTTTTTTAAACTCTCTCTCCCAGTGATGCAACAATTCCCAGTGGCATGTTTAACACCATTATGGTGTTCAAGATGCCCCGCTGGCTGCAGGGGTTCAGAATGAGGGCAGCCCAGTGAAGGTTGAAGCCATCAGGGTGCATGGGGTGGGGGGGCTGAGGCCAGGCCCAGAGGGAGGCCTGATGGATGGAAACTGTTATGGGTACAGCCAGGGCCCCTTTGGGCCTGGGTCAGAAAGGGCCAGGGAAAGGAGAACCGGACTAGATAAATATGGCTGACCTGACAGGAGAGGATGATTGTAACCCCGCTCACCCTGCACTGCCGTAGAAATGTGGAAAACTGAGCATTCTTTCAGTGTAATATGAGCCAGATCAAACACTAATGCACGTACAAAGACAAAATACACAATACACACGCACGCACGCACGCACGCACGCACGCACGCACGCACGCACGCACGCACGCACACACTCACACACACACACACACACACACACACACACACACACACACACACACACACACACACACACACACCCTCACACACACACACACACACACACACACACTTTATAGGGCACAGCTTTATTACTTTACAGTTACAATCAACGCTCATGATATTTTGCTGTGGAAGCGCTTCATGCGCTTCAAGCGCTCATGGTTCAAATCACCTCAGACTCACCAAAGACACCCATTAAAATAATCAACACTGCAACACCATACTGAGACCACAGCACAGTGAATTAAATTTACATCCATTCCAGAGCTCCATCAACACCTGCAGGCCCGGGGCAGATAGGGACAGGGTATAGAGGTATGTTGGAAAGGTGCATAGAGTGGATGATGATGTGGTCGGGTGCCAGTCATGCCATCCAGGCAGCAGAAGGCCATTCCCATGAGAGAAGATATCACCATAGCCTGGTTGGCTGACAGCTTCAGGGCCCTTATTGAAAAATCAATGTCCATTTGTGCGTCCAGCTCACCTGGCCGCCTGCCAGCTCGGCTGAAGTCACCTAATGAAGCCTGATCCCGTTACCTGATTCCTGATTCACGGAGTCAAAGTGACTTTGCAGCTGAAGTCATCCACCCATCTGGGACCTCGGGGCGAGTTCGATGGTGACGCACGCAGCGTGTTAAATGTTGTTGTTGTTGTTGTTGTTGTTGTGTTGTGCAGTGGCAACTTGATGTGCAGATCTGCTGGTGGATGTGATCGCATCTAATTGTGGGTAAAACACTCATGCATATCATCTTAGAGAGACTTTCTTTATCACACATTGTTTTTTTTTATCACACATTGTTTTTTTTTACGTTGTGGCTGTCTACAAATGGGTGTCTCTCGCCTGTCCGGGGCTATAATCTTGTAAACCGCATGCAGTACCGATCAGTGCACAGATGTCTTGTGCATGCTACCATGCAGTATCATGCCAAGGAAGTACCTCCACATTTATTTTCTTTGCACATCATGTAATATTATCATTTCTGAAATATTTAACTTTAGTTTTATCAAGGGTGGACGCGGATTGGCTGAAACCTTGCCCAAATATGACATAGATATATGTCCTAGAGTAGACTGACGTCATAGACTGCCATATGAAGTCGGAGATCCACATGGGAGCCACTGTTATACAGGTTTAATGTTTGTTTTTAGTTAAACAAACATTAAAAACGCCATTGACAATGGACAGAGTTTAATGTTTGTTTAGTTGCTAACACAACCATTAAATGCCATTAACAATAAATAGAGTTTAATGTTTGTTGTGTCTGTGTTTGTTTTACATCATCATTACATCACCTAATCATAGCAACATGAGTTAGACTTTAATATATTAGCGCCACCTCACTTCACACAGGTGTGATTGTTTGATAGTTAAGTCATTCAAACCTTTATTTATTCTCGAGAGACATTGAGGTTTCCCTCATTTGCAGTGTCGTCGAGATACAGTACAACATAATAGGCCTACAACATTTTCAAAGCAATACACAAAAACAACAAAACAGAACAGCAACATTTCCTCATTTTTGTGATCTAATACATGTTTAAAAACAGTTGCAGACACTTGGGGGGTAAGTCTGCAATCAAAGTTTAAATTGACCGTATGTAATGGCACCGATCACCCTTTTAGTCATCATTTCACATTACTGCCATCTGCACGGAGACACAGGACCTTCAAATGGAGTAGAGCTCACTTCAGCAGGAGTTATGTCTGTTCTGCCACTGACTACAGCATTGAATAAACTGCCGCTTCCTCAGAGTCTGAGCATGCCATGTACCATAACGTGGATAATGAAACCGCACAAGAGGACATTGTTTATCGTGCTTCAGTTTTTGCCACTTTGCACGGCTGAGGTCTAACAGTGTCCAGGAAACCTTTCTCACACGTAAACACACCGGCCGGCGGGCCACTCTGAATGAGCGATGATTACAGTACGTCTAAATGTCAGCTGTGAAGCAAAGCGGTCTTCTTCAGCAGATTACCACTCCCTGTGAACTCTCATCTGTCTGTGAATGAATGGCCAGCGGTGACGCCAGGCTGTAATCCTTATAGGCCACAACAGCAAGTGACCTGATCCAAGGTGGAACGCCTGTAAAACCCCAATCAGAATTAAGATCCTTTGTAAACTTTAGTGGGCCAGGCGGCAAGCTAAGCTAAGCTGAGCTGGCGATTATTACTATGTATGACGCAGATGTACAGTCCAATCCCTGCTCTGGTTGTGAAGAAAACAAGACTTTTTTTTTCCTTCCCTTTTTGGATGAAGTGTTTGGGAGATTATATATGATATACCTTTACTCGGGGGTGAGTCATCAGATTGGGTGGGTGGGGGCCGAGGAGGAGATGGAAGAGGAGGAGGGATGGGGCCGAGGAGGAGATTGCAGCAGTGGACGATGACTGTGAGTCGAGAGGAGGTACTGTAGAGGAGGAGGAGGAGGAGAGCGATGTCCTCGGCATCGCTCACGATAAGAGTCACTGTGGTCCAAGAGGAGCGTGCTCTGCCTTCACTATCGGTGTCGAGCTGGCATTCATTACCAGGATGACGTACTCCGTCTGCACACCTTGTCTGTCCCAAGCTGACCCTGAATTCACGGAGTGCCCGCAACCACCCCTCATTGAAGGGAACAGAGAGGAGATGTCCTGTGGATATAACTTAATTGCGACCGAAGGTTATTAACTAATGGAGTTGGAACAACTGATGTTCAGGAGGATGAGAAACGCCCATTGCGCCTGCACTTCATGCCACTCTCCGCCCTCCACGTCAATCTACCTGCCCCCATTTATACCTGCCCAGTACCACCCAGAATCCTCCATGCTTCGCCCGCCTCGCTGCGTCGCACACCAGCCGCCTCCCTACAGGCTTCTCGCAACCACCCCACCCCTTCACCTCCATAGCAGCTCCTCTCCCGCTCCCCCCAAAGGAGCTACTACATCCACCTCGCCAAAAGTGGATCAAACGATTAAAACAAAACTCTCTCCTCTCCTTATCAGGTTCCTGCGGGGGGATATCGTCCATGCGCACCGTAAGACAAACGCCTTACGACGAACGCCACACGACGAGTGCCATTCGACCTCCTCCCCAAAGACTCCAGGGTCGGCGACCCCCCCGAACCTACACATCCGCATTCATTCATCCCTCCTTCATCCCTCCATTTCTTCACTGTCAATACATTCCCTAAACCTCCCCAATGGCATGTTTATTCCTACTAGTGAATGAAATCTTGCGTTTTTTTATCACTCAAAATCCCCATACATGGGGGAAGTTTTGTCACTCAAAATCCCCATACATGGGGAAAGCCCCCCAAATATTAGTGCCCGGCAGCCGGTGAAAACAATGAGTTCTCAACAGGCCCGAAAGGTAAGGCCCTACCTGGGCCCTCATCAAACCATATACACTCAAAACACTGCCACCCGCTGCCACCCTTAGATGTCCATATATGGAGCTGACCTGTTTTGACATTCCATATGTTGATCTGACCTCACCAAACACTCAAGAGACGCTCCATATATGGCCAGTGCGAGGTCGCTTCTCACCCTTGCCCATGTGTTTCGGAAATGGCACCCCCAAGCATGATTTAAACGGTGAAAAAGATTGTCTACCGAAACATTTTTGATGGGCGCTAGCCCCTCCTATGTCCAGCTTTGAGGGTTTGTGTAGACACAAACATTGAAGACAAAAGTGTGTAAACACAATCATTGAAGACAAAAGTGAGGACGCAAATTGTGATTGGCCAGAACGAGACGATACATGATGACGTATGATGAAAAGAGCTCCCCTCACTTTCACACGGGTGTGATATTTATTATTTTCCGGCAAGCAGCACAGTAGTACGACACAGTATACATTTGCCATTACTGTGTCCAGCCCCCCCCCCCCCCCCCTCCACCCAGCCCCTCAACTCACCCACCCTCGAATATGCAGACTCCCCCCCCACCCCCCCCCCCCCCTCCACCCCCCCTTCCCGTGGCTGTCCTGCTGCGGAGCCCCGCCGGAGGAGGCAGTGTGTAATGCAATTTGGTTGATTAAAAGAAAACATTAAAGCACTACCTTATTGAATTTGACGGCACGTACGGATCCAGATCTCACCGGCCACTCTGTTTTATTGGCTGGGATAAAGGGGATCGCGTCATCCCCCCCCCCCCCCCCTCCCCCCGCCCAACCCACCCCCTCCAGTGCCACACCCCCCACCCTCCATTCCCCGCTCCTCCCTTCTATCACCCCCTACACACACACACACACACACACACACACACACACACACACCCAGCCATGGAGAAACCTTGGCAGGAGGACATCCGGGCAGGACGCTGATTTGTTTGGACCCCAACACCCTCGCCACAAACTCTTCACTCACCATACTTCCGCCCCACACCCCTCTAACCTTGGACACCAATATACGAGAGGAGAGAAAGAATGAGAGAGGGAGTGTAGAGTGAAGAGAGAGAGAGAAGTGGTTGTTATTTGCGTGGATAAATGGGGTGACGGGTGATTTGTCTCGTATATTATAAGCGGGGAGGGCTGGAGATATCAACCCTCCACCTCTGTCTACCGAAGATGACTCATCCGGAACTTCTAAAATGGGTTTCCGAGTCTTGAACTGCAGTTAAGAGACACAGACAAACCGGTGGGTGCGGTGGGGGGGGGGGGGGGGGGGGGGGGGGGGGGGGGGGGGGGGTTGCTTCCGTGAATATCAAACACCTGCCAATCTCTTCAGCGGAGGCCAAGCATGCTGCCACGCTCGGTCCATTTATCCCATTCTGAACGGGCACCCATTTTGGTGTTGGCATCATGTTATGCTTTAGCTATTTAAAAATAGCAGATCTACAAGCTCATATCGCGCCACCGAGTGGCGCGATACGAGCTTGTAGGTCTGCTATTTTTGAAAAATCGAAGAGCAACTGACATTTCTAGAATCTGATCTCAGGTCAGAATGGGTTCATCAGACCAGTGTGTGTCGGCGGAAACCAAGTATGAATCTGATCTCAGGTCAGAATGGGTTATCAGAGTTATGGTGATGGGACCAGTCCAACACAGCTCACCAACAGGAGCAACAAAAGAACTCCTGAATGGAATGGAAGTCCTCTGTTTGGATGGATGACATCATCCCGCAAGCCAGCCTCAATTACTTTGCAAAATATGAATAACAGTGCAGAATGGGGTGATGTAATGGATCGGCAGTATATCGAGTCTGATTTTAGCCTTCCAATCTATATTAGCCTCAATGTGTTGTCGACTCAAAGGACGTAATCACATCATCCAGAGTTAATCATTAGGACAGCCATACCAGAAACAAAGAAACGTTCCATCAAGGCCAGGAGCTGACAGTAGACCATTGTGCAGTATTTGGCGTTGGTGGGGTTTTTACACTGAATCAAGGTGAAAGATGACAAAGCAAGTAATAAAAGCCGCCTAGCAAATCAGCAAAAGCACATCATGTTGTGATCATGTTCTTCTCCCTGTAGACATGCCGACCTGTTCGCAAAGTGAATACGGGATTACACTCCTCGTGTCAGTAAGAACGTCTCTCATTACCCAAGCACTCTCTTCAGGTCTCCGATGCTGCTGCTGGGTGCAGCTACGGTTGTTTATCAACTCTCACGTTTAACGGGAATGTACCTACAGTATGTTCCCTCAGCCATATGTTCCCTCAACACTAACACCAACATAAGCCTAATCCAAAACTGGGGGAACATAGAGGCGAGAGAACATCCAGTATATGACCCCAAGTTTAACTCTACCCTATTTCACGCGTCATATGATAGTGTCGTGGAGCGAGGAAAGATTATCTACAAGCTCACAAGGCGTCATGATGCAACGCAATGCCTCCTTTTTTTGTGGAGTCACAAGACATGAAGCTTTGTCATTAGGACGTCTAATGGATGGGGACTCACAGCTGCTACTTGATAGGTCCAGATATTTTCTATTGGAAAGGTGGGAAGAAAGTTTCAGAACAAATCCCATCTTTAGCTGGTAGTTTATCCATGATGTCAGTACAAAGACAGGGGGTAGGTACCCTCACAAAAAAACATGCAGTAATCCTGGTCTCTATACTGCCTCCCCCTGGTCAGATGGGGCACCTGAAGGAGGGGAAAGGAACTGGTTGGAATAACATGTTCCTTCCACATGATACGGCAACGTCCTAGTGGGGAAACTCCCTACTGTCAGGTGATAAGAAGCGGCCTGCTCACTCCTCATGCAATGGAGGAAGCATGAGCTCAGTTCAGCCTCTCCCCAGGTTGGCAGAGGGAGAGTAGCGCCCAGGAATACAGCTTAGGACAATTGGCACCGGGTGAAAAAAATGGGTTACAAAAAGTACAAAGACACGCTCACAGCAGCCACTCGACAGCGTCGCTGTTCTGCTGGACTTCTCTCATGTCGAAGCACGTGTTTGAACATACAAGATTTCAATTCCTGCTTGTCCAATTACTGCACGATCTGTTCCCTGTTAAGTGCATTGTTACAAGGCGCGACGAGGGGAGGAGACGAGAGGGATGCAGAGGAATGCAGAAGCCTGATTTGTAGATCTGGCGTTTTCAGTGAGCAATGCCGTCATTACAACAGAGTATACATGAAGCAAGAGAACGGGTGGGGGGCAAATTCTGAAGGTTAGAATGATGAGAATGCATCGCCTTGCATCAGGGTGCTGCTGTGCCACTGGGAAACCTGAGATGTGAGCAGATAGGATTGTATGCTAGTGTTTCCCGCAAAGAGCCTCCTTCACGGAGACCAAGGAGGGGGGCAGGGTGGAGGTATTATTGTGTTAAGACATCAGATCCTAGGCATCATCATCTGTATATCAGTTGCAAAACACTTTCCATTGCTGTGGCAGAAAGGTAACGAAAGAAACCTGTGAGGAGAGGAGAGGAGAGGAGAGGAGGAAAGGAGAGGAGGAGGAAAGGAAGGGGGGGGGGCAGAGGAGAGGAGCTAGAGGAGGAGAAAATATATACATACATATATAACAAGATATAGGAGAACGGGAAAGGAGGTGTGTTTAATTTGTATACAGAATCAGATCTACAGAGAGAGAATGCAAGACATGGGAAGAGATCTGTGTGGAGGTGCTTGAGTGTTTTATAGTCTCTCATCATCCCAGACTCCTGGTGCTCTGAAGAGCTATTGGCCAGGATGAATAATTCAGCTGCTGGTCGGTTGATCTCCTGTGGGACCAACTCTGTCTGTCTGTCTGTCTCTCTGTCTCTCTGTCTCTCTGTCTCTCTGTCTCTCTCTCTCTCTCTCTCTCTCTCTCTCTCTCTCTCTCTCTCCTCACTCATGTTAGAGCAACACTTGATGGTAAATGCACAGTGGGACAAACAAAAGGTCCTTACAGAGAACCTGTGCACTTAACTCACACTAGGCCTCGCATGTTGACCCCAGCCAAGATCAATACTCAGACGGAGCCAGATGTTGCACAATAGCACACTGGGGATGGAAGGGTTCTCAGAGGAGAGCTCTGGAGGAAGTTGTGTCTCTGCATTCATAAATGTACTCATGGGCTAACTGAATACATTGCGACAAATTAATGCACTGAAGTTTCTATATAGCTCAAAACGTCAACTTGAACCTTAACTGGACATTTGTTTTATCACTCTATTGCTCCCCCCCCCCCCCCCCCCCCCTTCTTTTTGTTGTCCAACGTGAATTATAAAGCTCTGCATTTCATAGACAGAGCCTTTTCTCTGAACATTCAGGACCCTGCAAAAATGATGCTGGGAGTTCAGGCTGCTAAATTCTATTTGCGAGGTCTCATGCTGCCATCTTCAGGATGACTGCAGTCATTAAAGCAAGACACCAGCATATGAGTATAAAACAGACTCTTATTACATGATATTATTCGGAGTTCCTGTTCCCTATACCGTTTTGAAACACATACAGTACATGCACAACAACACATGGAGTGTTGGTTGTTGATTGGGTTAATTGTTACAGTGTATATATACAGTGTCAATGTAATAATCAGTGTGATAAAATTTGCTTTCATTTTTGCTGCTCTCTCCTGGTATGGGCTGCCCCTGCCTTCACTCAACATAATCTACAATGAGCAAAAAAGTAGATTATGGTTGGTAAACAAATTCTAATGTTCGGAAAACATTAAACAATTATTTCCTCGTCGTAGTAGAATCATTACCAGCTGTTTCAGCCTAGCTTTTGTGCACCATGCATGTTGAAAAGGAAAATCAAATGGGCAAAGACACAAACAAAAGCAAAAACAAGAGAGAGAAAACAAAAGCCTGCATCGGACTGCAGACCCAAACAGACAGCATGCCTGCGCACACGCATCGCATGCACTAGCGTGACGAGTCGACCGCGCATGCTTGTGTGTTGTGCGTGCGTGTGTTGGTGCATGCGCCTTCAGCCTGTCAGCATCCCTCTTCTCCACATCCTGCTGGCTCTCTCCCACTGGCCGGTATCATCTCTCACCAGTCCCATGATGTTCCCTGGTAACACAACACTGGGAGTAAATGGAACGCAGCGCAGACAATCAGCCCGGCCTGCGCCTGCTTCCAGTCTCCAGCTCAGGGGCTCTCCGGCCCCCAGACCCAGACTCAGACCCGACACCACTGACTCCATCCATCCAGGGGCCTATCCCCTATCAGCCTAGTCTAAACAGAGCTGATTGTGTACTCTCCTTTCTCTCCGGCTGTCAGCGGGCCATGTTGACGTCGTGAGTGAGCCGTGTAGTGCACTGGAGGTGGCTGGGAAACCACACACACAGTGAATGGATGAGCAGCCTGTATACAGTTTGGTGTTGCTAATCACGTGCACACGCGCCTTATGCACATGCATGCGAGCACACAACAAGCAGACACACAAGGTCACACACGGAATGCTGATGCACACACGTATACACATAATGTGGATTGTGTATATAGGGATGAACATGCCAGATGACTCAGGATGCCTATTGCCTATCCGTCTATATTGTTTTGTTAGTCAAGGGTTGGTCCTGGTTTCAGCAGGATGAGATGAGACATACAGTGCCTTTGGCTCACTGGATGGCTGTCTAAAGGTTGTGTTCTGGTCCACTTATTTCCCACAGTACAAACCAGCAAGCAATCATTATTCACTGTAATTAGAGGTAAATGCACAGGCATAATGGGGGAAACACATACACACGGAGCCATGCATGACATATACAGTAACTGCATTAGCAATTTGATACAAATCAAATTAAGAGGAGCGCAGAGGATAGGCAAGACCGCCTGATTCACAACAGGAGGAAGAAAGCAGAGCGAGGGGATCAGGAGGTTAAGCGATCATGCAATTTATCTGTTTGTGCCGTTCATTAGCATGCTAATGTCTGCCTAAGCCGTGGAAACATCCGATTCAGTGGTACACATACATATATATATGGCACTAGTTGTCTGTTGCTCTGCTTCCCTAAATTGTTACGAACAATTTAAACAAAATGTGAAATAGGCGTGTTTCCATCAATTGGTTTGGAGCGAATAAACTAGGTGTAGACTAGTTTTGTCCAAAGTTGAAGGTAGGAGGGATCTTCAGGAGTTTTTTTTTGTTGAATATTCTGTTTTTATTTTCAAATTTTCACAAAATACACAGAACACCTGTCCACAGGCCTCCCCCCTCCCCACATACAAACCCACATACATATAATACAACACAGTTAAAGCATAATAACAATAACAATAATAATATTATACAAAAAACGTGGAAAACAAACAAAAAACTAAACTAAACTAAACAAAACAAAACAAGCGACAAATCTACTATACAGAGAAAATTGTTTCCGGTAGCAATCGATCCAGACTGAGATAGCTATAACAATACTGATACAGGTAAGGACAAAGTCTCCATGTAATTCAAATAGGGCTGCCAAATCTTCAAAGAATTCTCAAAACCCCTTGAACTTCTCAAAATATATGTAATCTTCTCAAGAGGGACACAACTGTTCAATTCTGAGAACCATCTTGCGATAGGTTGGGGGGAGTCAGACTTCCACGTTATTGCAATACATTTTCTAGCAACCTCTATACATTTTATTTTGTGTCTACCTAAATTTGCACTGATTGCACTGAAGTTTCCTAAAAGGCAAAGTTCAGGATCCAACGGGAAGGGAGCATCTATAATTTTAGCCAGTGTATCACAAATATCATGCCAGAATGTTTTAACTTTTATACATTGCCATGTACAGTGCAAAAATGAGCCTTCTTCCGTACCACACCTAAAACATAAATCTGAGATCTCAGGTTTGTAGGTATCTATGCAACTTTTGAGGTGTATAATAAAGTTGGTGGAGAAAATTATGAGACAGTCTATACCTAGAATTGACAGTAGCAGAGAGGCTGTCACGACACAAATCAGACCATAGCTCTTCATCAATAATAATATTTAAATCTGACTCCCACCTTTCTCTAGATTTGTGTATGCCCTCGCTTGGGCATTGGCCACGCAATAGAGAGTACATAATAGAAATGAATCCGTATGAACCTTGATCATTATGTAATAAATTCTCCACGTCACTAAACATGCAGGTAAAGTCATTTCCGGCCCTAACAGGAGTTTTTTTTAATGGCTGACACTGAACAAACAAAGGCATAGGAGCGCACACCAAAAGTGGGGAGGTGCTGACCTCAGGTGATAAACATGAACAGAAAAGAAAGGTTGCACAGCTCGTAGTAAGAGTACCAACATTTTGACAAAGAAATGCCTTCAGGACCTGCTCACATTTATAGTGATTGGGACAAAGGTGCACTCGTCAGGGTGTGGCCTCAATCTAGCCAACACCCAAAGTGGGTAATTGGTTGATATTGGCAAATATATTATGAAATATACAACAATATGAAAGAGTCTGAGGAAGGTCTAATGTTGTCCTGTCTTCTAGGAATCCTGATCATCAACAAATTCATCTAAATTTTGTTCATAGGACATACTTAACCCCCCCCAGATTGTGTGCTATGCGGATTTTAAATAATCACAACTGCACTTTCTGCACGTCAAACGCCATAGGTACATTCTTTCATATGGTGTGGGAGTGTCCGAGTGTCCTCACATTTTGGAATTTGGTTGCTACTAACCTTTCGACTAGTTAACATCACACCCTCCCCATCTCTATTCTTATTAAATGATGTATCCCAGTTGCCATTAAATAACACCCGTATTCGTGTCTTCTTTGCTGGCGTAACGGCCGCAAAGAAGATGGTTGCTTCGCACTGGAAACCGCCTCATACATTGTCATTTCGCCAATGGGCTTTGACCTTTCTAGACATCATTTATCTAGAGATGTCTACAGCAAGATTGCATGGTGCAAAAGAGGAAAACATTGAGATTTGGTCTGGTATTGCAGATTTGGTTAAGGGCATGGTTTAATCATTATTATTATTATTATTATTTATTTATTTGTTGTCTCCATTGCACAGTAGTAGGAGTAATGACATTTTGTGGCATCTTTGGTCTCGGGGGGGAGGGGTGGGTGGGATTGTTTGTTTTTGTGTTCCTTGCTTTTGCTGTTGTTGTGTTGTTTTATATGTGTTTTGTTTTCTTTAAGTCATTCATGTTGTTAACGTGTATTATTGTGATTTTTGTCTTAAAATAAAAAACATTTGATAACAACAAAAAAAAGAGTCTGAGGAATATTTTGGTCTCCCTCATCAGTCCACACGTAGGCCAACCTGTTGTTGTTATTACCAGCTATGATTTCAGACATTGCGGGAATACCTAGGAAGACACCAACAGCGGAAACAGCTGATTAGGCATGTGAGTTAAATGTTTTCTGTGACAGACCTTACTTAGAATTTATTTGGCAAAGGTGTTTCCATCTCCCATTTAGCACATACATTGTTTGAAAAAGGTGAAACCAACTAAAAGTCCCCCTCCATGAAATAATATGTTTTCCCATGCAGTTTCTTGGATACATGACTTTGATTAAGCTATATACTGTTATATGTGCAGGACTTGCCACCAGAGAGCTCTTTTGGACCAATATATGCAAATTGGCCACTTGCTGAAATAAAACCACTTTGGTTTCAGCAGCAGCAGCAGCTGGATGATACCTTGATATTTGCATACAGTATTTGAATAT
Organism: Protomyctophum parallelum; assembly: GCF_964188405.1. Classification (NCBI taxonomy): domain Eukaryota; kingdom Metazoa; phylum Chordata; class Actinopteri; order Myctophiformes; family Myctophidae; genus Protomyctophum; species Protomyctophum parallelum. The sequence goes on along the minus strand of NC_139698.1, from coordinate 11,353,685 downwards.
TCATAGATCCAGAATTTCACAATGAGGGTACGGTCCCGCCAAACATTGATTCCGCGTATGCAGTGGATTCTGCCAATGCTTTTCAATGTCTGGGTAGCTCAGTCGTAGAGCTCTCACCTTTGGACCACAAGGTCGTGGGTTCAACTCAGTGAAAGTGAACGAATGCCTTGGGTGTAGCAAATTGTGGGGTAATGGTAAATACTGGGGGCTGATGGTAGGTGTTTGGGGCTCCACCTCAGCATCTCCCATCAGTCTAGGCCCTAGAGGGCATTCTAATGACAGACTCCTGCGTTATCGGCTGATACCAACAATAAGCCTCTCCCAACCTTCATTTCAATGGGAAGCTTGCACGGTTTTCTATGTTTTGCGACCTGGCAACTTCAAGGCAGAAGTTTCTGCAAAGTTCTCCGTTTTTAACGCTGCTCTGGCTACACAAAACATGTGGCCGCGCACAATCTGCGTTTATCGGTCTGCACTGTGCAGCCATATAGTTCGGTATGACCGTATGACCGTACCTTGAGTGTGGTTCTTTTTTAATATGCGGGGAAAACCATGTTAAACAACATATTCATCAGAGTGTTTTTACAAACTTCAAAACTTCTCTGGAGGGGCATTTAAAGCAAGTGCTTCAGTTAAATGAACACTCAGCCATTTACAGTGTAGCAAACTGCCCATATAAAATTCACTGCCCAATGTAAAAGTCAGCTTTGCAACTCTGCAGGCGTGCACACACACACACACACACACACACACACACACACACACACACACACACACACACACACACACACACACACACACACACACACACACACACACACACACACACTGTGACGAGAGAGAGATGGACAGAGAGTCAGAGACAGAAGAGAGATTTACCCTCTGCTGCCTCCTTGCAGTGGTTAAGTGGTTTTACTGTAAGATTGACCCAAACAATCACCTCATTTCCTCTTTCGCCTACCATAGCAGTCAGCAGACTGATAGTTCAGCTGCCCGAGAAAGTGATTTTAAGTGCCAAGGACAACACAGGAAATGGCTTCATAGACATTCTTGTGTCTGGGTATGGCAGGCTGAAGGATGGACGATGCAGCTGAGGGAGAGCACTGTGTCTGGCCACTAAAGCGAGTGACAAAGTGCTTCTCTAGACCGCCACCCTGACACGGCCGAGTGACAAAGTGCTTCTCTAGACCGCCACCCTGACACGGCCGAGTGACAAAGTGCTTCTCTAGACCGCCACCCTGACATGGCCAACCAGAAATGCAAATCCATTTGTCATGGATGCATGCATCGTTGTGCTGTCTCTAAGAACGGGCATTGTCCAGTGGAAACAATATGTCTTACTTATACACGCAGCATAATAAACCACTGAACCATTGAGTATTCCAAAACACAACAGCAGAAGTGAAAAGCAGTGCCAAATACAAAGACAGGGAGGGGGATCTCTCCAACGTGTTGAACATTAATTTAGTGTAAAAGAAATGAAACCATGTGACCAGGCCTAGAAAGGCTGAACAATGTGAACCGATGAAGCTGCAAGCACACTAACAGAAAAACATAGCCAGGTTAAGTGTATCCTGAGCAACTGCCTAAGCAGTCGACAGTTTAAGGGTGCACGATTATGAAATTATGACCGATATCCAATATTTGCAGGGTCACATCTGCTGACCAATTCCGATATACGGCATTTTGCATGTTCTTCAAAACACCGTTTTTTTCATGATTTCTTTTCCAAAACTGACACTTTGCTAGATTATCTCTGGAGCAATCTGGGAACTTGTTCGGTAATGACAAAGGTATAATGTATGCACAGTACGATAGGCTGCTCTCCTGCGTGTTTTTTATATTTATTTGAACCAAACAACAACTTTTCGCCCATGCAGGGCGGTAATAGCATAATCTGTTTTGAGAGATTATCTCTAGAGTAATGTGATGAACATGTATCATCATCATGTATCAACAATTTGTGACATTCCATAGCGATTGTCTATAATGGCTTCCAAAAGCTGTGGGAGGTTGCCAAATCAAACAAATGCCAAATCAGAGTTCACTTACACCCATAATGTCACAAATGTTATAGATTTATTTTATTTTATTTGTATTTTTAACCAATCTTCACCAAATTACAGTAGGTAACAATGATTTTGTGAGTCATGTGACAACTCATTGTTTGCAACATATGGTTATCCCCCAAACGGCACACCTCCAAAAGCACTTTTCACTTCTGTACATATACATACTGTATACATACTGTATCTGCTCCATGAGTGCACATTTCTAGTCATAATAATGCATAATTTAGTCCACACTCCTTTGTGGTACTTGAAGTGAAATGGTATCTGTATTTAACCCGTCCTACGTACTGTATTGGGGGCAGTTTTAGGGGTTAAGTGTCTCAGGGACATGATCCTTCTGGGCATGTCATAGGTGAATATTCTACAAAAATAGGGAAAGAAATGCAAAAATGTCCGATCAGTCTGCACAAATAGAAGATGTAGCTCACTACACAATGCAAAGCGGCATGTTGTGAGCTTATAGAAGGGCCATTTTCAGTAGATGGAAAAAAGGAAGGGACCAGATATAGATAGACCCCTGGGAGACGATAGACCCCTGGGAGACCCCTGGGAGACCCAGGTCAATGAATTATAGGGAAGTGCCAGTGGTTATGGCTATACTTCCAATTATGTAAGACACTGAAAGACACACACACACACACACACACACACACACACACACACACACACACACACACACACACACACACACACACACACACACACACACACACACACACACACACACACACACACACACACACACACACACACACACACAGCATTATCACTGCCAGAGGTGACAGAGTGTAATAATATAATACCTTCACTGCATAATCCTGAGTGTCAGTTTAACTCTGAGAATATGCCAAATGGACTTTCAGAGTAAAATGAACACTCTGGATTTGACTGTGTTGGGGAAATGATGCTGATGGCAGCAGCTGAGCGGCTCTCTGGTGATACCTGGAGGAGGGATGGGCTCACAGTGGAGCCGACCAAATATCAATAAGGCCGCTTTTAGCTGCACACAGCTCAAGGATAAAGAGCTTACGCGTGAAACCCCTGGAAACACACACTCGAGCTTGACGTGTGAAACGCTGTCGCTTCAAGTAAATCCTCCACTAAATCCACAAAAACACATCTAGGAGCTTGCTAGATGAGTAGAGGGATTGGTGCGGGGTTCCAAGGCCCTGTGCCAAGCGGGAGGGAAGAGGAGGACAAAGAGGAGGGAGGGAATGAAAAGGAAGAGAGACGGGATGACGCGGCTGGAAGAGGGGGTAAACAAGACGATAGAAAGGAAAATGGAGAGGCATAGTGTAACTAAATACCAGTGCATTTACACTTCCACTGAAGTTCTTTGATGTCTGCAGTTGGGTTTTTTGGTGTAGTTTGCCTGTGCATTGCAAAAGTCACAGTCACAGACAGATGAGGGCACTTTGGAATGCATGTGGTACTGACTGACAGGTGATAAAAAATGTCCTTGGCACTGCTGTGACACAAAGTCACTAACATCTCTCCGTCCTCTCTCATAAGGTCTCTGCTCATAAGATTGTCATTGTGAGCCAAGAGCAAAATAGTTACAGCATATACAATAAATTAAGGTATAGATAAAGAGCTGTGTGTCTGAGAGCTTTACAGTAGCTCTAGATGGCAAGCAGCACACGTTAAATCAGCTCTCCAGGTGTTCCCAGAACAGAAGCCCACATGGTCTGTGATGTTCAGGACTCCCTGCCGAGTGAAGTGTTGTAGCAGTGCTGCATCCCTGCTGCCCTGCAGTTTGTATCTACAGTACGCTGCTACGCTTCTGTGAAAACAACAGGACATTGTTGTTGCCTCATTCTCTGTTATTACCTTTCCTGGAAAACCTCTTCATGTTGCATTTCACATCCCATTTAAAAACTCGGTGGCAGTTGGTCACGGATGCACAGACTTGCTGGCTCCCAGTGGGCCGCATGTGAGCGAATGACAAGCCAGCTATGGAAAGACTCAATGATCATTGCTTCATGCAGCAGTTACTTCTCCTCCCAAACAAATGATGGTTTCAAAATAATAACCCCAGTCTCATAGGATAGTAGTCAGGCTTTTAATGGCTATACATTTCTCCTCTCTCATACTGTAGAAAAGTGTCCCTAAGCGCTTCATTAGCGGTGTGTCCCGACTCCCAAGCCTGTTCAGTGTAGTTCGTCCAGTGTTCTTTCTGCATGTTATGATTCCTCCTGTCAGGCCAGCACACGGAGAAGCACAACAATAGCTTGGCCCCGAGCCGTTGAGTAATCAGCCTGTCTAAGCGGCTCATTAATGCAGGCTGACTCATATCATTTTGAATATACGCCTTGAATTTTAGTCACGGGGCCGCGCCGCCTGGGGAATGAAGAGACGAGGAGAGAAAACAAGGTAACAGGACACCATTTGCTACTTGAATCGTTGCAACAGGCTCATTGGCACTTGTCTTATATTCCGTGTAGCGAGTTGCTATGCGTGATCACATTTCTGTTAAACGTTTGTGCCAGAGAACCTGGCACGAATTGGCATGAATTGAAAATGTGAATTCTATGTCCATGAAATTGCTCTGCTTTTGTGGTAAGTCTAAACAAAAGTAGCCTATTTTGCAGCGGTCTTCAGACAATACAGAGAACTCCCTCCCAGGGGAAAAACTGAAACAAAACAACTGGTGGCAAGGTTCATAGAAATGGCTGCGCTTCAGAGAACAAGATGTTTTTTTTCCAGTGGAGAATGGAGATGCTCCTTCAGCACTTTGGCTCAGGATTTTGGCTTGTTTCCATAAAATAGGCTATTCCTCACGTCTAAAAAGCTCTTTAGCCATGGCATGCTCTTTGCTTCATTATAAATTCCACTGCTAAATTATGGTAAGCACTCAGCAAATCATTAACATTGAATATAACCTTTTAAACGTATGATACCCTTCTTCTCTAGATCTTAATACTGTCTTTATAGATAGAGTAAGAGAGAGAGAGAGAGAGAGAGAGAGAGAGAGAGAGAGAGAGAGAGAGAGAGAGAGAGAGAGAGAGAGAGAGAGAGAGAGAAGGGAGGGATGGAGGGATGTATTAAATTTAAACCGTACAGGCCTGGGCCATGGCTCAGTGGTCCAGGCACCTTGGCTGGTAATCCAGTCTGGCAGAGTGCCGTGGGTTCGACTCCCGATCCCGACGGCCTTTACTGCATGTCTTGCCCTCATCTCTCTCCCCATTTCCTGTCAGCCTACTGTCTGTCCCTCCATAAAAAAATAAAGGTGAAAGCCACAAAAAAACATTGAAAAAAATATTAATTAAACATACTTTGTAGGCACTTAAACCGTACATTTTGTGGGGTCCGTGACCCCCAGTGGCCCTTCGGGGGGTTACAGGGGGTCCCCAGGTGAGTTATTGATAGTTAAGAACCAAATGGACCCAACAATCCTATCAAAGGGAGCAGTCTGTGGCCTAATGCACTGTACATCAAACTGGGTTTGAGAGGGTTGAGAATCAGCGGTGTAGACAGAATATACACTGCAGACACTGTTGACTAACCAACAAGAAGAGATCAGAAGGGGTGGGAGGGCCGGGGGGCTGGTGTTAGAAGAAGGAATGGAGGGAGGAGAGGAGGCTGGTGGTTCTGTGCTGTAGGTGTCAATGCTGCCAAAGGGCAATCAAACCTGGGTTCACTAGCTCATTGCTTCCCAACCTTTTTAACCCATTCTGAACGGGCACCCATTTTGGTGTCAGCATCATGTTATGCTTTAGCTATTGAAAAATAGCAGATCTACAAGCTCATATCGCGCCACCGAGTGGCGCGATACGAGCTTGTAGGTCTGCTATTTTTGAAAAATCGAAGAGCGACTGACATTTCTAGAATCTGATCTCAGGTCAGAATGGGTTCATCAGACCAGTGTGTGTCCGGCGGAAACCTCGTGTGAATCTGATCTCAGGTCAGAATGTGTTAAGTACCACCTCAGAAACTATTTGGCTCTCCAGGTTCCACCATAATAACTGATTAAAATACTGGAGCGTAGACCTGCCCTTTTTGTTCTATTCCTAAGCCAATAACGCTGCTGCGCTGACAAAACCGTCTAATCACTATAATCATCAGCACAGCTGATGATATTCATATTTATAATGTGATTAATCCTTTCTCTAATCTTCTATTAACGGCTATGTGCTGTCATGCTCATTTCAGCACGGCTGGATATAGCCGCCGCCCTATTTCAACCAATTGCTTGCGGTCAGAAGAACTATAGTAGTAAATGTAAATATTTCATTCCACTTCTTCCACTGTCTTTTTTCACCTTTTTTAGGAGACTCCTCTCTCTGTGTATACCACCAGAGGGGGGTTCAAGTACCAGTGGTTGTAAAAGCTCTAGCTCAGCACTGCACCAGAGCAACTGCCACTGGATATTACCCCATGCATCACTGACCATAATGTCCTGCCATTTCGGACCTGATACACAGTGAAATCCTCAATGTTATTTTCTTTTATCTCAGAGAGTGCATGTAAATATGGAATAAATGGGAAAATAATGGACTTCCAAAAAAAACCCTTACAGGTTTTTTTTAACCTGTAAAAGTAAAGTAAATCATACTCTAAAGCAGGCTAAACAGCTCTCTGTTCTTGCTGTCTGCACAGCAAAATAAAATGTTATACTCTCCGAGTTAAATCATCACTCAGGATTTTACTGTGCGCGCCCATTAAGACTGACACTTTCACCTCTCCCTGAGAAGAGTGTGTATGCAGCGCTTCACTGTTGGAACTATTCACATTAAATATGGATATCCTTAATAATAAATGACAACTCTCTGGGATTGCATGTAGGGTACATAAAAATATGGTCCAATATATTATTTTGTGACATGAAGCTGTTTGCAGGTTGTGCTGCTCATTTACAGTAGATACAGTATGTTTTGCAGCCATACATGCTTTTCGACGTGGCAACAATTTGATATAAATATTTTTTCCTCACTTGATTGACATCAGAGTATATTGTGTTATCCATTCTGTTAGTAGTGATATACAGCCTTGTTTTAGTTATCTACTAAACAATACCACTTGTATGGGTCTGTATAGAATTGCACTTGGCATTTAAATTGTATTATGATGTTTGCCAATGCATTATGTTTAGTCTATATATCAAATGTTGGTTAGGTGTTATGCCATAATATAATACATGAAAAAAAGTTTCATTCATTCATTCATTCATTCATTCAGTTAGTTCATTTTTAGGCCAAAGTCTCTTCCATTTCGTCCTCCAATGGCAAGTGTGCCGAAGACTGAGTGGGACTGGGTCTAGTTGGTTTCAGGTTGATGGAGCCATACAGTTTGGTCGAGCGTTTGGAATAAGCCACCAGCTTCCTCCTGTACAGCTCGCCCTTCCACATGGACACCATGAGCAGCGTGGAGAGCACCACGCCGCCCAGCGTCAGCAGACACAGGCCTGCTATCACGCACCTGTCCAGGTGCGCGCCCACGCGCGCGCTCTCCATCTCCAGGCGCTCCATCTCCCTGGCCGACACGCTCTCGCGATTGTCCACCGCGACGTCACGCGGCACCGCGTAGGATATGACCACCAGGGAGATTCCGGTCACGAGGAACGTGACGGCGCTGATGAACCCATAGTCAACCGAGGAGCTGTCCGCGGAGGAGAGGTCGTCCTCGGACATCATGAGCGAGGGCTCCGGCAACGCCTCGACGAGGCAGCAGCTGTCGCCATTGCACTGCATGGCTTTATTGTGGAGACCTTTGCAACTCGGAGTCGTCCCCGGGCTGGCCAGTCGCAGGTTAACGTTCTCATCGATGTAAGTGAACGAGGTCTCCAATTCCGTGTCGCAGCAGATTTTCGCCGCTCTCTCCTCCCCCAGGTGACCTAGTTTAACCTCCGCACTGGGCGCCGTCCTTGGTGCTGAATTACAGCGGCGTCCCCGCCGGCTGCAGCCCCGTCCTCTGGAGAGGAGCGCGTCTCCTCCTGTTGAGCGGCCCTGCGGGCCGGAGGCGCCGCCGCGCCGATCGTCATCATCGCCGGGTTGTCCGTCTTCTTCCTTATCTATGGGAAGCAGCTCCTGGGAAGCCATTCCCCAGTTGACTTCACGCTAATTATTTCTCCGCGGCGTTTCCAGTCCGCAGCATTCCTGATAAGAGGACAGACATCAGTTCTGACTGAGTTACACACACAGACAGGACTTAATTAAGATTGGCCCCTATAGAGCAATTTAATGCGCCAGTGTGGTGTGTTACCGACCGTGTATATAGCCTATATGCAAAAGTTATCAAAGTGCACTATTGTTTTATCGACGAGCCTACTTAAAAGTTTGTCCGCTTGTTTATGTGTTAAATCCCTGGTCTGTTCGTGAAATGCGCTTAAGGTGTAATTGTGAGAACCTTTAATATCCAATTAGGAAAGCAATCCTAGTAAACCTAGATTAGACAAACTGAAATCCTATCAGAAAAGCAGAACAGATGAACGGTTGAACCTTTGGATAAGATGTCTTGGTCCATCAACATCCATAACAACATATGAAATAGGCTATAGCTTCTTCATAAATGTGTATAGGTTACACAATCACACCGCAAGATAATTATTGTCAATCTAGAATAAAACGATTAGCTACAACAGCATGCTTTAGCCTGAATGGGGCAGTAGGCTAGTAGGCTAGGTAAGATGCTTTTCAATGCAAGGGTGGATCATCCACAACCGTTTTCTATAATCACAGCCACTGAAGCTCACCGGGAACAAATACATAAAAGTATACTTACTACGCTCGGGTAATTCAACATTCCTCGCCTCTGGTTTTCTTCATAGACAGATTCTACAAACAGGCGCGGCTGATAAAACGCGGTTTACGAGTAGGTGAATATTAACCCTCCTCGATGCTGTGCAGAGTGTCTGTCTGTAGGTCCCTCCCACGCTCGGCTTAGCCAGCCTCTGTGGTGCTGAAAAGAGCTCCCGGTATCCGTGGACCGATTGAGATCGCATCACACAACCGCTCACAGAGAGAAGCACACGAGAGCTAAGGGGGGGATTTGAAAAGAATCTCAACGGAACTCTGGGACTTGAAGTTCATATTTTGCATCCCGTCTTGATTCTGCCTACAGTATATTGTGAATTAACTGAAAGCCCTGCCGTATACAAAATATAAAAAACCACGAACCTGCACATAAGGCTCTTATATAGTCTCAATTTGATGAATAGCTCTGACTCTATATGATTACAAAAGCAGCTGCCATCATATCATTCTGGAGAGGAAAATAAATGTAGTATAGGCTAAGGCTAGTGAAATTCAGATAACATTGCAAACCCGCAGTGTACATATCATGTATAGCCTACCATCTGTTCACCAGTTGCCAGCAGCAGAAGATAAGTACTGGTCACAATGTCAAAGCCATCCTCTAATCCATGTTTAATCTAGAGAGTGAAGGGGCTCATCTGATTTGTGACCTCCTCTAATTTCTTAGTAGAACATGTCATCTCTTTTATTCATGCTTTTCAGTCAGAGTCATTGTCTCAGTAGTTCCCTGCAACTCCATCAATAATACAGAAAAAAATAAAAAACAGAGAACAAACAGTTTTGAAAAGAAAGGCTTAAAAGCTCTCAACTATTTTGCTGTCCCACTTTAACTCGCCTATTAATATGTAGGCATGCAGGCTACAGTATATCTACCTTATTTAGAAGCACAAGCATGCAGTATCAGCTATAAATATGGAGTCACCAATTTGCCCAGAGTCATAGTGGCCAGGAGAATAGCTTTGGCATGTTTCCCAACAAGATTCCATTTAACAGTGTGTGTGTGTGTGTGTGTGTGTGTGTGTGTGTGTGTGTGTGTGTGTGTGTGTGTGTGTGTGTGTGTGTGTGTGTGTGTGTGTGTGTGTGTGTGTGTGCGCGTGCGTGCATGTGTGTGAGGGAGAGAGATACAGAGAGCAAAATGGATGGTCAGATGGACTGACAGAGACTTAGCCAGTTGGAAGACTTATACCACTATACTTTAAGAAGTTGTTTGCAGAGTATACTGCCCACTGTGCCCACTGTGCCCAGTGCCCACCCTTTGACTGATGACAGTGCATTGTGAGCATGTCATGATCGGGCTGCAGTTAACTTTAGTCAACCTCAGGCAGAGAGAGAGAGAGAGAGAGAGATAGTTAGAGACAAGCGAGAGAGAGAGAGAGAGAGAGAGAGAGAGAGAGAGAGAGAGAGAGAGAGAGAGAGACTACTGTATGCTGATGCGTGGCTGTGTGCTTGACTCAGTAGCTAACAACGGCACGGCATACTATCAGATGTTATCTGCTACAGTGCACCACTTCTCCTGCTGGCAAGGACACACACACACACAGGCTTTAGAGGTGGGGGGGGGGGGGGGGCGAGCGAGGCAGCTCTGCTGCCTGAGGGCGAGGCAGGCTATAAATCCTTGTGGCGCGTCTCCATGCCACGGGGATAATACGCCCACGGAGGGAATGTAGATTAGGAAGTGGCGTGTATGACAGCGCTCCCCTCCTCCAGCGTGAGCTTCTGCCTGTTAGGAACAAGATCACAGAGATTCACACTGTAAAATGATCCGTGTTAATGTAACTCTGAGTGTAGAAAAAAAAGAAGAAGAAAACAGACAAGGGGGAGCAGGAGTAGATGGGAGAAAAGTGAGTGAGTGAGTGAGTGACAGAGAGACAAGTGTGTATGTGTGTGTGTGTGTGTGTGTGTGTGTGTAAATCTCTCTCACCTTTCTCTGTCCACATGTGAATTTCATGCTATCTCAATATCACAGCCAGTCCCCCTCATCCTCATTGTGCTATATCGCCCTCCTGGAACTCTCGGGAACTTCCTGGAAGAACTAGACTCTCTGATCAGCTCGTTTCCGGAAGATGGCACCCCTCTGATTCTACTGGGTGACTTCAACCTTCCTACCGCAGAGAAGTATCTTCCCGTTACATCCCTTCTGGCCTCATTTGACCTCTCCCTATCTCCCTCCCCTCCCACTCACAGGGCTGGTAATGTTTTGGACCTTGTGTTCTCCAGAGCCTGCTCTCCCTCCACACTCTCTGTTACCCCCTTAAGTAGGTCTGACCACCACTTCATAACCTTCTCCCTCTCTCTCTCCACCCTCCCGCCTAAACATACTAACCCCCCGAACGTCACCTCCCGACGCAATCTCAAATCCCTAAACCCCTCCTCCCTCTCATCCTCTATTCTCTCCTCTCTACCCTCCCTGGAGTCATTCCTCTCCCTCTCACCTGACACTGCAACCTCATCCTTCCTCTCCTCTATCTCATCTGCATTCGACCAACACTGCCCGCTCTCATCCAGGCCAGCTCGCTCATGTCCACCGGCTCCCTGGCTATCTGAAACTCTCAGATCTGAACGAACACCTCTAAGGGCAGCCGAAAGAAAGTGGCACAAGTCAAAGCTACCAGATGACCTTTCACACTTTCACTCACTCCTCTCTGCCTTTGCCCACTCACTAACCACTGCTAAAACCTCCTTCTACCACACCAAAATCCAATCCTGTACTTCTAACCCAAGGAAGCTCTTCTCCACTTTCACCTCCCTCCTTAAACCCCCTCCCCCCACTCAACCCTCATCCCTCACTGCTGATGTTTTTGTCAACTACTTCGAGAAGAAGGTTGATGATATCAGCAGCTCCTTTCCTCCCCTCCCACATAAAGTGGCATCTGACTCAACCAACACCAACCCCAACATACCATGCATGTCCTCCTTCTCTCCTCTTTCCCCAGACGAGGTTCTACAACTAGTAACATCCTCTAGACCTACCACTTGTCCTCTTGACCCTGTCCCGTCTCCAATCTTCCAGACCATCGCACCTGATCTGCTCCCCTTCATCACCTCCATCATCAACACCTCAGTAACCTCAGGCTGCGTCCCATCTGCCCTCAAGTCAGCCAGAGTAACACCACTCCTCAAAAAACCAACCCTTGACCCCTCAGATGTCAAGAACTACAGACCGGTATCACTCCTTTCATTTATTTCTAAAACCATTGAACGTGTCGTCTCCAACCAGCTCTCTCTCCATCTCTCACAGAACAACCTGCTGGATCCCAACCAGTCCGGATTCAAGAAGGCCCACTCCACAGAAACTGCCCTGCTGGCAGTCACAGAAGCACTACATGCTGCCCAAGCTGCTTCCCACTCTGCAGTACTGATTCTCCTAGACCTATCAGCAGCATTTGACACAGTGAACCACCAGCTGCTCCTAGAAACCCTAGCGGAGCTAGGCATCGGTGGAACGGCACTAAAGTGGTTCTCCTCCTACCTCACCGATCGGACCTACCAGGTTTCCTGGAAAGGTCTGCTATCATCCCCCCGAACCCTCCAAACTGGGGTCCCACAGGGATCTGTACTTGGTCCCCTCCTTTTCTCACTGTACACTAAATCCCTTGGCACTATCATCTCTGCTCACAATATATCCTATCACTGCTACGCCGATGACACACAACTGTTCCTATCCTTCCCCCCCTCTGCCACTCAGGTGGAAGAGCGCATCACTGCATGCCTGGCTGACATATCACAGTGGATGTCCTCCAACCACCTCAAGCTGAACCCAGACAAGACTGAGCTTCTCTTCTTCCCAGCTAAGTCCTGCCCTATGCAGGAGCTAACTATTTCCGTAGACAACGCCCTGGTAACGTCTGTCCCAACAGCCAGGAATCTTGGTGTTGTCCTGGACAGTCAGCTCTCGTTCAAAGCTCACATCACAGCTGTCACTCGATCATGTAGGTTCACACTCTATAACATACGACGAATTAGACCGTTCCTCACCCAGGAATCAGCCCAGCTCCTAATCCAGACAACAGTCTTGTCAAAACTCGACTATTGTAACTCCCTCCTTACTGGCCTACCAGCATGTGCACTTAAGCCTCTCCAGCTGATCCAAAATGCAGCAGCTCGCTTGGTCTTCAACCAGCCAAAATTCTCACATGTCTCCCCCCTGCTCCGCTCCCTCCACTGGCTCCCGGTCGCTGCCCGCACAGAATACAAAACTCTGATGCTGGCATTCAAAGCAACCAAAGGTATGGCTCCCCCATATCTTACAAGTATGATTGAACCCTACAAACCCTCCCGCGCACTCAGATCAGCCAACGCAGGGAAACTGGAAGTACCCTCACTAAAAACGCCGGGACAACGCTCCACACGTCCCAAACTCTTCTCCCTTCTGGCTCCAAAACTGTGGAATGCACTTCCCATTGCAGTCAGAACTGCAGCATCACTCCCAATCTTCCGCCGTAGCCTGAAAACCCACCTTTTCAGACTCCATCATGGCCCATAGCACTTACCCTAACCCCTTAGATAGAATTTCTGTTGGCTTAGATAGCATTTGACTTAGACTTATAGCATGTTATGTAGACAGCACTATAATTGTATTGTATATAGTCATAGCACGCCATAGTACATATGTATAGCATAGTAGTGAATATGTATAGTTTATTATGTATAGTGTATGTATAGTTTCATCATATAGATATTCCACTGTTACCTTCTTAGCTTACGCATGTTTCATGATAAATGCTTTTATGTGATGTATTCCCATGCTTTTGTTCTTGCCTAAATGTAAGTCGCTCTGGATTAAGAGCGTCTGCTAAATGCCTAAATTGTAAATTGTAAAATTGTGTGTGTGTGTGCGTGTGCGTGTGCGTGTGCGTGTGCGTGTGTGTGTGTGTGTGTGTGTGTGTGTGAGAGAGAGAGCGTGAGTGCGTGCGCGCATGCGTGCATGTGAGAGTGAGAGAGAGTGAGAGAGTGACAGGGGTGAGCGGACATGAACATGTGCTTCTGAGTGAATGGAAGCGTTAAAGGAAGTGTCCGACTGATGGAGTGAAGAAGCCATAACGAACGAGGGAGTCTGGAAGATAAAACATGCCTCCAGACCCCATCAGAATCATTATGCTTCTCCAACTATTCATTTTGAAGTGGTGGTTAAGTTGATTAGATTAGAGCACAAGAGCTGCAGCTCTTCTATAGCCTACTGTCAAACATACTGTACTGCATGTAATCACACTGACAGCGGCCCCAGAGCACATGGCCCGACATGGCCTGGTCTGCCCTGGCAGACGGTACATTATTAATAAGGCCGGTGGCACCGTGTTACTGTGATGTTTTGGAGGCCAGGCATGCAAACCCTCGGGTCAGTCGCATAAAGCCTTCCATGGAGGAGACTTCCGTACAAGACAGTAGGTTGGCAGGGGAATTAAGAGAAGGGGATCAGGGGAGGTGCTGTTTTAGGTTAGGTAACAGGCATTACATATTTAGCACTCGGGATTTGGGGTTCATTGACAGTGTCCCAACACAAGCAGTGTGGATTAGTAACATCTTCCTGTTTGTGTGTGTGTGTGTGTGTGTGTGTGTGTGTGTGTGTGTGTGTGTGTGTGTGTGTGTGTGTGTGTGCGTGTGCGTGTGTGTGTGCGTGCATGCGTGCGTGAGTGAGTGCATATGCATGGTAAGATAAGACTTGATATAAAACAATTTTTGCCTTAAAGTAGTGCCCTGTGATAATAACACTTTATCTACCCTGATTATCTTGATGCTGTTATCATAATTGAGGTGCTGCTATCAATTGAAGTTTCCCCAATGCAGCAGATGGTTTTGCACGCTAATGATTTAAGTTGCCTTTGATGAAGTTTCACCAGCATCTGGTGCTCCAATCTGTTCAAATGCAGCAAAATATGGTCCTGACCACATACTCTACGTATTATGGTGATATCATAATGTTAAAGATGATAAAGACAAACGTTTAAGAGGAAGGGTGGGTTTCATTCATTAAGCAAATGAAGGATGCTTGACTTCAGGCCAAATATGTAATGTGTGCCAAGCACTGAGTAGCTTGCTGGCACTGGTGCTGTGATACAAGTTTGTGGGCCTTTGTATATGCGTGTGCGTGCGTGCGTGCGTGCGTGCGTGTGTGTGTGTGTGTGAGAAACCCAGACAGAGTTTATTTGTAGAGGATGGCTGGTGGCGTTTGGGAGCAATGGTGAATAGCGTGGGCAGGCTGGAATGACAGGCAGACCGGGAGCAAGCAGGTAAGCAGGCAGACGAGGAATGATGGTGAACTCACAAAGAGACAGTTAGTACAATCTGGAGGCCTGAAGCGTGTCATACTCACCACAGCTGGAGCTGAGACAACGATCTGGCGATGAGTGTGCAAACTTTCGGTGCCCGGGGTTTACATGCAGGAGAGGCGATGGGCTGATAGATGGCAGGTGTGTTGGCTGAGGGGGGTGAGCAGCCGATTAAAGGCAGGTGTGCATGATCCAGGTGAAGACGAAGTACACACGCACGCACGCGCGCGCACGCACACACACACACACACACACACACACACACACACACACACACACACACACACACACACACACACACACACACACACACACACACACACACACACACACACACACACACACACACACACAAAAGAGACAAACAGCGGTAGAGGAAGTTACTGGGCCATGAAGCAAAAATATTACTCAGACAGATACACACAAGTCTAGGGCAACTCAAAATCTCAAGACACACCTGTACTCATAGTGGGAATAGCCGACAAACTCACAATAACCCCATTTCCACCGGTTGGGAACCGGTTCAGTTCAGATCAGAACCAGTTTTTAGTCCATGAGCCAGACCTCCAAAATTGGAATGTTAATTATGAATTGTGTGGGAAAAACCATACCTGATATGAAATTGTCCATATAAGTGAATTAATATATGATAACCCTTCCACAGTATAGTAGCTTTTTTCTCATTTTTTTCCTATACATAATGCATAATTTGCATATTTAAATGCACAATTTCAGAAAATGCGTGACGAAAAGAGAGTTGAGCCAGAAGGCAAAGTTTTCTGTCTACCGAGCAATCTTCGTTCCTACTCTCACCTATAGGTCATGAAGTGTGGGTCATGACCGAAATAATAAGGTCAAGAATACAAGCGGCCGAAATGAGTTTTCTTCGACAGGTGGCGGGCATCTGAGAAGTTCAGTCACACGAGAGAGACTCGGAGTAGAGTAGCTGCTTCTTCGCCCGGAAAGGAGCCAGCTGGTTCGGGCATCTGGTTAGGATGCCTCTCGGGCGTCTCCCTAGGGAGGTCCTCGAGGCACGGCCCACTGGGAGGAGACCCCGGGCAGACCAAGGTGCAGATGGAGGGATTACATCGACTCACTGGCCTTGGAACGTCTCGGGATCCCCCAGGAGGAAGTCACTAATGTTGCTCTGGAGAGGGAAGTCTACTCTGGAGCACTCTGGTGGAGATGTTGCCCCCACGACCCGACTACGGATAAGTGGTTGAAGATGGATGGATTATTGTAATACAATAAATCATTGTCTTCGTGTAAGTAATCAACTTGTAAGTAATCAACTGGGGAAGTTTCATGGTGATAACTATTAATTTCATTTTGACCTATTCACCTATCACGTATAGGCCTACTGTAGGTGAAAATGACAAAATGTGTGATAAATATGAAGAGGCTACTCCTGTGGAAGGGTTATCATGTATTAATTTACTTATATTGATCCTAAAAACTATTTAATATAGTTTAGGTTAGGTATGGTTTTTGCCCAATCAATTCATAATTAACATTCCAATTTTGGAGGTCTGGCTTATGGCCTAAACACTGGTTCTGAACTGAACCGGTTCCCAACCGGTATAAAGGGGCCATGCGTATAGTGATGGAAAGGAAATTCAAATATTCACAGGTTGAAAGTGGTTATAGTAGCCTATGTGATTTTTCATTAAAATAAAAGTGTGTGTGTGTGTGTGTGTGTGTGTGTGTGTGTGTGTGTGTGTGCGTGCGTGTCTGCGTGCGTGTGTGTGTGTGTACACGTGCGTGCGTGCCGTGCGGCCGTCTTGGTCTCGTAGGCGACCCACTTTATTAGATCGGGGCCAAATCAATCTACGGTGAGACAGCGTTAACTATAATCTCCAGACACAGATAGAGAGATGGAGAGAGGGAGGAGAGGGAGAGAGAGGGAGGGAGGAGAGAGATGGAGATAGGTGTGTGTGTGTGTGTGTGTGTGTGTGTGTGTGGGGGGGGGGGAAACGAGTGTGCACAACTGATATAGCAATCCTCTCAAGGAAATGGAAACGGAGGGAAACCTACCATAGTACACAGACAAGTACAAATTCTCTACTCGAGTAACATGAAACCAAATGTATGTATATTTATAAATTATTGCAATATACTGTATAGTATAGACCTACACTATACAGTATATTGCAATAATATATTAATGTTATTAATGGTATCACTTTCCTGCTCATTACCATCCTGTAAGTAGGGCATATATTGTTTAACAGCCATACAGTGAACAAACAGAAAATCGTATAGTTTTTCTCAACGGAGGCGGTACAGACCCTCAAGGGGCATACAGAGAAGTTTGGGGGTGATGGAAGCAATTTTTTAAAGGCCCTCCTTTAAAAAAACACTGAGGTACTCTTGGGAGGGGAGCAGTTTAATATTCAAGTGCACATCTTCTTCATTTCATCCTAGACCTTTTTCTTTTTTTTTCCTCCAGAAAACGAGGCATGGTTTCTCAATTGTGTTGTTGCTCTTTAGTTTTTTTGGATGATGATGGAAGATGATCTAGATTTGCAAGTGTTTGAATGGGGTTTGTGTGGGTCGGTGCATGGACACATGTCTGGAAAGGCTAGTAGAGCCATGATGCAATGGCATTAGCAGTACTGATGTCAGTATCATGTCACTATCAAGGTGAGTATCATGTCTGTATCATTCATGTCATTATCATGTCAGTATCATGGTCAGTACTATCATGCAGGTCAATATCATGGCCAGTGTCATATCAGTACCATGGTTAGTCATGGTCAGTATTGTTAGTATCATGTCAGCATCATCAATATCATGTCAGTAATCATCATCAGTATCATATCAGTATGATATGACAGTATGATATGACATGAAAAAGGGGGTAGGATATGCATGCAGTCATGTACATCGCCCACAGTTTCTTTAAACACAGTGCTGGACCCAAAACTAATCAAGTGGAGAAAAAGAGAATGTCCACACAGTCACACGATAGGCTGCTTGCGTCTTCTCTAATTGTAGGCTATTTATTTATTTATTTGTATTATTAATTCAACCAAACAACAACTTATCGTTATCGCCCATGTGATTTAAGATGTCACATCTTAAATCTGAGGCATTTTTTGTATACTATTTAAATAGTATTGTGAGTCTTGCTATTT
The DNA here is from genome assembly GCF_964188405.1 of Protomyctophum parallelum. Classification (NCBI taxonomy): domain Eukaryota; kingdom Metazoa; phylum Chordata; class Actinopteri; order Myctophiformes; family Myctophidae; genus Protomyctophum; species Protomyctophum parallelum. Next base: position 11,335,458 of record NC_139698.1, on the reverse strand, counting down.
GTCCCAAAGTGACTATAGATTGCTGCTATTTGTTTCAAAAAAGCTTTATACCCAGCATTTAACATCTTTATAACGATGCAATGTAACATACCTCTGTTTATAAAATGCCTGTACTGTACCCCCTCCAACTGTATATACTTTCCCCATTTTCAACTGCTCTTATTATATTTTGACACTTGCTTTGGCAATGTAAACACATGTTTTCTCATGCCTTTGAATGGAATTGACATCCATATACAATTCCACTGATAATGTAACTCAGCCTCCTCAGCCCAGTGTAATGTAAAATCAGATTTTTGGAAATCGTTTAGATGTTTTCAAAATTATAATAATATCAACACAATAGAAAATACAAATAAAGCTTTTTACTGGACCAAAAAAACAAAGGAAACTGTGCCTTAACAAAGCAACTGATAACATCTCAACTGCTAATCTGATCACACAACCGACACACCTGCTCACCTGATTCAATCTCACCTGGTAATAATTCCTCACCCTGCTCACCTGCTGCCAATCGATCTTCCATCTGATAACTCTTACCTCACTCACCTGTCACTAATCCATCTGATATAACAACTCTTACTTCACTCACCAAGTCACCTGTCACTAATCCATCTGATAACAACTCTTCCCCCGCTCAGCTGTCACCAATCCATCTGATAATAACTATTCCTCTCTCACCTGTTGCCAATCCATCTGATAATAACGCCTCCCTCGTTCACCTGATTCCAATCACCTTGACACTGTAGCTAGAACTCTCTTTTTTCCTCTCCTCTTGCTAATCAGGGAAGTGTTGCCATGGCATGTCTACCTATGTGGGCAGTGGCAGCGGCTCAGGGGTAGCCCATGGCTAAGCCAGACCGAATCAGCCGTTGGCAAAAAAAGATTGCCTGCCGGCGGATTACGACGACAGTGTGATTTGAGTCTGGCTTATTAGCCAGGCTAGCTCAGGGGTAGAGTTGCCGTGTTGGGAACCGGAAGGTTCATGTTTGATCCCGGGTTCCCCCTGAGTTTGTGTCGAAATGTCCTTGAGCAAGACTCTGAACCCCTAATTGCTCCTGATGTACAGGTTGGTGCCTTGCATGGTTTCCTCTGCCATCGGTGTGTGAATGTGTGAATGTAATGCACAATCTCTGTAATGCGCATTGGATAAAGTCGTTATATAAATGCACCATTTATCATGTGTGCTTTGTATCGCATCCCACCTTCCCTCCATCCTTCACCTTCTTCCTACTCTCATCATCCCATCATTGTTCACTCTCTTCATACATCCTTCCCCTGACCCCCATATCCATCCCCTCACCCCATCATCCCTCCTTACATCCATCATCCTTCATTCATTATTCCATGCGGGTTTCAGCTCTTCTATTTCATATCGATAAATAAACAAGCAACATAACAAGATGTGTGACTGTGAAGGTGTGATCTTTACTAGTGCAAATTAGAATGTTGTGCTCAGTAGAGCAGAAATCTCTGTCAGGAGGCATGCCCTAAGGCTAATAAGGATAGCTTTGTAATGTATGCAGTGAACTTTCCATACAACCGTGAAAGTAGTGTGGGCTACGCTACTGTGCTAACATTGTGCCAGACCCATTAGCCCTGGAAGCCTCCAGTTGTCCCCTTGTTTAGGGCGACAGAAATGTGGTGTCCAGTGGTGTGTATAATAATAATTCTTGCATATACTCTAAGCGAGATTAGCTGCAGACAGAGGACCGCAGACAGAGAGACAGACAGCCAGACAGACAGACAGACGGACAGACACGCACACGCACACGCACACGCACACGCACACGCACACGCACACGCACACACACACACACACACACACACACACACACACACACACACACACACACACACACACAGCAGCAGCAGTGGAGGGTATCTTAGACCTCATATCACTTCATTATTAGAAGTAGCCTACTTGTCCAGTACAGAGTAGCTATTTGTGTAAAGATTTGTGGTACTATGCAGTATCTTTTCATGGGTGAGAGTGGAGCAGGGTTTGGCCATGAGGTGGCAGTGTAACTCCACTCCCAGTACAAAAAAAAGGGAACCATAGTAGCAATAAAAAGTACAGAATTATGACCAATTTGCCAATGACATTACTTGTATGTATAGTATGTAGTTTGAGCAAGTGTGTCAAGCAATGATATTTATTTATAATAACTGATATGCTAAGGATACTGTTAAATCAAGCCAGAGATTATTTGGATTGCATCCCATTATTTATCAACCAAACAAAGACAAACACAGTCACTCACTTCCTTTACTTACATCTCCATAGCCTATACTTATACTATCACCACAATAAACACAAGCCATTCACATTAATGCGATCAATAGCCACTTAGAATTAATAGGCTACTGCAGACCACCACCATCCTCTAGATGAATGAAACAGTTTAGTATACAGTGATTACAACACGTCTGTTGCCTCAATGAATCATTTGGGGATTCTATCCCATTTTGAGCGGGAACGCCTTTTGGTGTTAGCATTACGTTATGCTTTAGCTATTGAAAAACAGCAGATCTACAATCTCATAGCGAGTGGCGCGCCTCGCTATGAGCTTGTAGGTCTGCTATTTTTTTTTAATCGAAGAATGACGGTCATAGAAACATAGCTTTTTCAGAAAACTGTCAGGATGTAGAAGACATTTTTAGAATCTGATCTCAGGTCAGAATGGGCTATTAGAGGGCCTCTGCCAGCGAGCGAGCAGAGGTGATCTGTCCTAAAAGTGATGATGATTAACAAAATGCTGAATTTCTCACTCCTCTGGCGTTCCATGACAGCAGGAAAGGATCGATAGAGGAGGGACAGTAAATTAATGCCACACAGGAAGAGTAGATATCGTTCCAGCCTGTCAAGCAAGTGAAGCAACTATAAATTTATGCGGACAGGACACACTTAATATAACATCAAGTGTTGCAGGGTCAACCAAAGAAAATTAACCTGCTGAAAACGTGATGATTGTAATGACGTGCAGGTCAAACAGGCTGACCTTTTACCTGCATCCACCCTCCTCTTTCGGTGGAATTATTATTCTAAAAGCTACAGTATGGATAGACCAAAGAATTGTGTCTGTGGCATAATAGACACAATATTCTTGATATAAAACATACACAATACAAAAAGAAAAAAACGTTTAGGGCAATCTCACAATCAGCGACTTGCAGCTTGCAAGCCTAATGGAGTTTGACAGCTTATCGTATGACGAGTGCTGGTGAGTTCAAACAGACTCTTGGGAAGGTTGTCAACGCGTCATTAACCGCTACAAAGCATAGTGGGATTTGAATAATAACCTTCGCCCTCTGCCCATTTTCGGCACAGTCTTCAGAGTAATAACAATGGCACTAGCATTGAACTCCTCTGCATTGAGCCATTCTCTAAAATCCTTCATTCGTTTCTTTGTGATCGAGTGTTTGCCCATGGAGGGCTATGAATAAGAAAGGGTGAACATAACAGTTTTTTCATTGTGCATTGTGTGTGTGTGTGTGTGTGTGTGTGTGTGTGTGTGTGTGGGTGTGTGTGTGTGTGTGTGTGTGTGTGTGTGTGTGTGTGTGTGTGTGTGTGTGTGTGTGTGTGTGTGTGTGTGTGTGTGTGTGTGTGTGTGTGTGTGCGTGCGTGCATACTTGTGTGCTATACTTGTGATGGCCAAATGTCCCCACACAGTCGAATTTGAGCGATGGTGTCACGTGCCAGAAATAGAAGATCTACAAGCTTACAAAACATTGCAGTGCGACACGTTGTGAGTTTGTAGATTGGCAATTTCCAAGTACAACTTGCAAAACAACATGCCGTCCTAAAATGATTACGTTCACAAGTATAGTAATACCAATGTGTGTGTGTGTGTGTGTGTGTGTGTGTGTGTGTGTGTGTGTGTGTGTGTGTGTGTGTGTGTGTGTGTCGGTCGGTCGGTCGACGCTCTGCTGGAGGACCGAAGAAGCGGTACAAAGACCAGATGAAGACTGGAAGACTTAAGGAAGTGCAAAATCAGACCTGAGTCCCTGGAGGATGCTGTGTCTGCTGACCGTAACACCTGGCTGGAGGAGGAAAGGACAGCAGGGAGACATGAAGGAGAAGAGAAACAAAAGAAACCAATTACGGTTGCCGTTGCCACTACCTGCAATAGGATGTGTGGGTGCAGGATAGGGCGTTTGAGCCACCAAAGAACACACCGATAGTGGTCTGGATGTTGTCGTGTTCCCTATAATAAGGGAATTGTTGAGAATGGCAGTCACTGTAGATCTTTCAACAAAAGATGCAAAATAATCCTCTATAACGTCTATACCGTTGCTCTCTAAAGAGGGGAGATGTGGTGATATCTATTCTATGCTGTGTGATTCTATGTGTTGCTATGACAACCAGATAGCATATAGGTGCACTAGGATGTCACAAGACTTTCTATGTATGTTCCCGTGAATGGATAAAGCCAACAGAATAGTACGATATCTGTGTGGAAATTCCATTATTATAGAGAACACGACAGATGTCGGATTCGATGGAAAACCATACGCAAGCAAGTGTGTGTTTGTGCGTGCCGTGTGCGCGCGTGCCGTGTGTGCACGCGTGCATTTATGAATGGAGATTACTGCAGTACAAGACACTTCACCCATATATATGAGGGAAACAGCACAAACTCACCAAACACCATACAGTATAGGCCTATACGGTCAGCCAGCGCAGGCACAGTCTGCTCGCAACCTTTCCTCTGTGTTATAGCCCTATAGGGTCATCTGATTCACTGAAGCTACCCGAAGGGGGGAGGAGGGAGTTGGCCCTTCCACATGACAACGTTGTAATTTAGTGGAACAGTACAGTATGAAACTCCACATCGTTCATCACACTGCCACTTAGTCTTCTGGCTGCAGTGACACAGACTGAGAGAGGGAGATAGATGGGCAGAGAGAGAGAGAGAGAGAGAGAGAGAGAGAGAGAGAGAGAGAGAGAGAGAGAGAGAGAGGGAGATAGATAGGCAGAGAGAGAGAGAGAGAGAGAGAGAGACAGAGATGAGAGATGAGGAGACGCAGAGAGGAAGAGCGCAAGATAGGAAGATAGACACTCCACGACTCACTCCAGGGTGCTTACAACAGCGCTGTAGACAATACCATTATGCCATGAGCTTCATTTCCCCAGCAGATTGAACACTGCGAGTCAATCATTTAATGAAACATGCAGTATTGAATTGCAGAACTAAATGGGCCATTTATGGACAAGTGCAAGACAAATGTAAAGCAACAGCTGTGAAAATGCTCATTGCCCTTTGCACCATGCTGCGTCAATTCAAATAACACCTCCAGCGTCTAGTCTCAACAGGGCAATTGACATTGTTCAATGACACCACGCATGAGAAAACAAGCAGAGATGGCTATGCTTGCTGTCCAAACTTAATTCTGCATTAACATTTTATTTCTACACTAGGGGCAGAAACACTAAACACTATAGTATGCTATATTCTGATAGCAAACACTGAGTGTTTGTTAAGTAGCCAAAAAGGAGTGCCCCAGTCTCTCCAGCTCTTTAGTAAACAGAAAATCAATTTTCATCCAATCAGGAGAGAACTAAGATAAACAAGTAAACTTGGAAGTGATGAAACAAAACAAAAGCCAACAGACAAAATTGGTACTGGAAGTGGAACAAATGTGAAGCTGATAAATGGGTTCAATTAAATTCTCTCCCCTGATTAGATGGAATTGGTGTCCCACCTGAAAATGTGTGTACTAAATAAGAGCTAAAGAGCTGGAGAGAAGACACACACACACGCACGCACGCACACACACACACACACACACACACACACGCACGCACGCACGCACGCACGCACTATTTGATATGCAGGCTTTAGGCAAAAGCTACAAAATGAAAAATAATGATTTAGGCCTACCATAATACAGTCTTGCTATACAGCATAATAATGCAATCATACTTCTAACTATCAGCATAATGTTCTTATTGTATAGGCCTAGTGGTTGCTTGTTAGTTGTTACCATATTGCCAGAAGCACAATTTTAGGCTATAAAAGGAGAGTGTGTTGTGTTGGGGACACTCAGTCATGCTTGCTGTCTGATCAGTGTGGCTGGAACGGAGATTGGTGGTGCAACACTTTTGCTCTCCTCATGAGTCCTCTCTGCAAACTTCGACCAAGAGCAAGGACTGGAATCAGTGGAATACTTATCTATAATACGCCCTTCCTAGATGGAATTGGCTACTTATAACTTCTCCGTTAATTTGTATTCCTTTACAAATCCGAAAGATGGTTGTTCATAGCCTAAATACAGAGAAAGGTCTTTAGACTAATTATTTTTGCCGTCAATAATTGAAATGAAGTTTTTTGAATTTTATTTCTCTTGGGCTTCTGACACTCGACCAGGCGTTTTCGATGCATTGTCGCGTTTTTTGTGCAATGCCATATGATGAAATAGAAAACCTGCACTCATCATGGAAAACATTACCATGGACAACATCACTGCGGAGAACGACACGTTGGTTGGCGGAGACAACCAAACCCTTGGAATTTGGACCGACTACACGGTCGAATACAAAGTGGTCAGCATCTTTCTCGTGTCTCTAATATGTGGAATGGGAATAGTGGGGAACGTCATGGTGATACTGGTGGTGCTCACCACCAAGCACATGCGCACCCCCACCAACTGTTACCTGGTGAGCCTGGCCGTGGCTGACCTCATGGTGCTAACGGCGGCGGGGCTGCCCAACATCACCGACGCGCTGTACGGACAGTGGCTGTACGGCTACTTCGGATGCCTCGGCATCACCTATCTCCAGTACCTGGGCATCAACGCGTCCTCGTGCTCCATCACCGCGTTCACCATCGAGCGCTACATAGCGATCTGCCACCCGATCAGAGCGCAGTTTCTGTGCACCCTGTCCCGGGCGAAGCGGATTATCGCCGCGGTGTGGACCCTCACGTCCATCTACTGTGTCATGTGGCTGTTCCTCGCGGACACGAAAAAGTTAGTCTATGACAATAATGTCGTCCTGAACGACTGCGCGTACAAGATATCCAGGAACAATTACTTGCCCATTTATTTCACGGATTTCGCCGTTTTTTACGTGCTGCCTCTCATGCTGGCCACGATTCTGTATGGACTTATTGCCAGAATACTTTTCCTAAACCCACTGCCGTCAGACACCAAGGGAAACGCCAAGAAGTGGAAAAAGGACACGTGCCAAGGCAGCAGGATGATTGGCACATGTTCATCTAGCAGCGCAACCGCTGCCTCGCGTCGACAGGTGGGTTTCTTCTGTCATATTGCGATATGATTGATTTATGACACGCGCGCACGCACGCACACACACACACACACACACACACACACACACACACACACACACACACACACACACACACACACACACACACACACACACACACACACGCTCTCTCGCGCTCTCTGCGTAACTGTGCGCATGAGTGTGTATGCATCCGTTAGAGGAGAGCAGATAAGAGTGAGCGAGGGAGACAGACAGCCTCAGACGGTGAGTGTGTGCTTCTTGTGAATTTAAATTGAATTGAAGTGTGTGTGTGTGTGTGTGTGTGTGTGTGTGTGTGTGTGTGTGTGTGTGTGTGTGTGTGTGTGTGTCAGGGACAAATTAGCCATTGGGCCAGTGGGGCCGTGGCCCAGGGGCCCTTGGCTCTCAGGGGCCCTTCTGGGAAATTAGACCGCGCAGCACTATGTTTGACGCCCTGAAAAGGGCTCCTGGGGCCCTTCATTGGCCATTGATTTAGTTAAATTTAGGTCAAAAACATGATAAAAACACAGAAAAACACAAAATGTTGCGCTATGGGGGCCCTGCAAAAATGACCGGCCCAGGGGCCCTCATGGGGGTTACTCCGTCCCTGGTGTGTGTGTGTGTGTGTGCGCGTGTGTGCGAATTGACATTGAATTGTGTGTGTGTGTGTGTGTGTGTGGGGGGGGGGGGGGTGGCTATAGAGATAAATGCATGCAGCTGCACACAGTATAGGCTCACACACACACACACACACACACACACACACACACACACACACACACACACACACACACACACACACACACACACACACACACACACACACACACGTTTGTAAATACATCAGAGATGGAAACCTTCTTAAAGTGTTTCGACCCTTATCCACAACAATCTCCAGTTGACGGGTCAGCAGTGATCCATGGCCAAATCACTGCCCCTCTCATCCAGGCTTCCAGCTAATGTCTTCTCTCTTATGCCAGAGCCAGCAGGACGCTGTCTCTGCCTTGTGTGTTCTTGTGGGATTACAAGCACTGAGAGTTCTCTAGCACTCTCAGTGCAGGTTTGTTTCCTGCCTAGGGTCCTCCTATACGTCTCACCAGACTAGTCTGTGCGGTGTCCGTGCGTCTGTCCTTGTCCACACTTGGCCTGCCTTAAAGCTGGTATTTTTGAGTCAAGGTGGTTTGTTTGAGCCTTCTCTGTGTCTGTGTCACTGTCCTTTGCCGTTGGTTGGATCTGTCCTATAGCGAGTCTCTCTTCCTCCCCTCCTCTCTGGAGACTCTGGGGGTATTGCTCATTTCTACATTCTGTAGCTTGCCCGGTGCCCTCTTGTGAGTGCTGCAACAGGGGTTGCTGGCCCCTGTTACCCTGCCAGTCTTTCCTGGAGGTCAGCTGTCTCTCCAGCATCACGACCTTCCTCGGTTGCCATCCAGACTTTCCTGGAGGTCACTGGTTGCCCAGGGTCTGTAAATACATCAAAGATTAAAGCAATAAGCCACAAGAGGTGTGAGGTTATCGTGTATTTTATAATGGCTGAGAGGCGTGCAGGTGAGACACGAACGCAGGCAACCTCGCGTGGCCTATTGCTGTTCTAAAACGGTTACAAACAATTAGCAATAATAACACCATAAAACTGTTGCTATAATTCACAAAAGTATAGCTATACTTTGCGCCGCTTTTCGCCAAGGCCCAGTGAGGCTCTCCATCGTTTGCACTTCCACATTTTGGTCACCAAATGTTGGTGCCCGGAAGAGGATGCTTCCGGATGCTTCAAAACGCCACTGAGCAACTTCCATCGAAATGCGGGGGGGCGGGGCTGTCGCTCCGGTCCTCCCTATATCCTAACTCTTATGCTTTGCGCCCATAGAGTATATTCATGTCAGTAGAAGTTGCTCAGTGGCATTTTGAAGCAGCCGGAAGAACCCTCTTCTTCCGCATTTGCGGAAGTGCAACCGAGCACTCAATGTTAAAGCCCAGCTGCACGGGTTTTCCCTGTCATGAATCCACGGGTCCGCCTGCAGTCCCTCCTCTTACCACTAGGGCCGAGCGCCTCAACGTTGGAGAGCCTCACTAGGGCCTTGCCTCACTGGAGCCACACTTCCTTGTTTTTACTCGGCCAGTCTCTGTGACAAGAATAGGAGGCGCTTGATGTCTTTACAGAAAGCGCCCGGAGACACACATTCACAGTCATATGAGCGTGGGCGGTGCTTAGACGCCCGCACGGCGAGGGTTTGTAAGGCAATTCCCCAGTGCAGCTACAGAGCTGTGGGATCAGCTGGGAATGATATAAAGTGATTGAAGGTGTGGATTATCGTGAGATTTACAACGGTAACCAGCCAATCAGAATGAAGTATTGGGACTAACCATTTTAGAAGCGATTATAATCCATCTGTAATGGATAAAGCCTTGGCCTGGAAGAAAGGGCAGGTGTTCCCTAGACTTGTGTACAGAGAAGATTGTGTGCACATCTCAATGCCTATATTTAGGCCAGGTGCTGGATGTCGGGCGTCAAGGCAAACAAACATCAAGGAAGAGAAAGAACATCCGCACACTAGTTTCTAGAGCTCAGAGACTTACTTTATTTAAATAAAGTAAGTCTCGGAGCGGATGTTCTTTCTCTCCACTAGTCTTGTGTAGCCAGACAACTATTCCACATTCTCTGAATGCTAGAGTCTGGCACTTCAGCTTTATCGCTTACTCATGATATATCCGTTGCTCTCTTGTATATAGTCATAGCACGCCATAGTACATATGTATAGCATAGTAGTAAATATGTATAGTTTATATGTATAGTGTATGTATAGTTTCATTATATAGATATTCCACTGTTACCTTCTTAGCTTACGCATGTTTCATGATAAATGCTTTTATGTGATGTATTCCCATGCTTTTTGTTCTTGCTTAAATGTAAGTTGCTCTGGATTAAGAGCGTCTGCTAAATGCCTAAATTGTAAATTGTAAATTGTATGCAAGCATTTGAAAATTGCGAGAGACAACACAGTCTGGCAACACTAGGTGGTCCCCAACCGCACTTAAAAGTGTTTCGACCATTAACCACAACACTCTCCAGTTGGTTAGCGGTGATTGACCAAATCATAATTAATGCTTCCCTTTTAATGCCATGAAAGTGACCCCCCTCCCCCCATTAAAAATAAATGGGTACCAGAGCTTCTGAGACAAAATGTAATAGCAAATTCCATTCAATACACATTAGTTAATCAATTAGCAATCTGGTGTAGGCTACATAGAGCACCGAAGTCTGACGTCACTTTCAGTAGAGGGCGTCAGTCCCCAGGTTCATGTATTTGTTTAGTTGCATTGAAATCCCCATTGAGGCGATTTTAGGTCGCCTCATATAACAACTGTGTTTGAAAAATAAACATGTCACCCCGGCCGCTTCACTCATATGGATATGAAGAATCAACTGACTGAGAGAAAACGCTAATGTTACTGCTGCTGAATTAGTTACATTTTCTCTAGAAGCAGACTGTATCATATATGAGTGACTGACTGTTGCAAACGATGCAGAGACACCTCCCTGACCCTGACAATAACGCAGAGACAGCTTGTTTATTTTTGGACCACAACGCTTATAGTAGACGATATTAAGATCACCCCATGTTATTCTCCATAGAGAAATTACTTCCGCGAACCAGGGGAATCGTCGGGATGAGCGAGTTACGTCAGGACTTCGGTGCTCTATTATGGCTACATTATTGTTTTCCTCCAACGTTACATTTAATGCACTGTATAGACTATAGAGAACATATTAAGGAAAATGCTTCATTAGGTTGCCTCAAGATTGGAACATTTGTTAAAGGGGTATTTCACTTTAAAACACTTCTGCAGGCTTTCGTGTGCACCGTACCCCTATATGAACCCATTAAATTTAGACTCATTATGTTAGACTCATGTATTTTTTCAATCACTATATTTCAATTAAGTTATTCAAAACAAATCATAAAAAAACAAATGAAACAAGTAATTGAAAAAACACGACCCCCTTTGCGCATTATAATAACCCATTACCCCGTTAAGTCAACTGCAAAAAAAATAATCATATCCATTATCTCAGAGGGTTTCCTTTTTGTTAGAAGCTAAATGTGGCATCAATTCAATTGGAATATTGCTGTATATAGGATGGGATGCCACAGGGGTTTCATCCCAAACTAAAACAAGTCATTAGTTAATCAGCCAGTGCCATCTGGTGTACAACATCACTTTATTAAATTCCCATATCTTTTATGCATTCTATTACAGAACATTGTACCCCCCCTCCCCTCTAGAGACAGTTAAAGCCGTCCTTTTTTGATTGAAGACTCCATTTTCACAAATCTTACTAGGAAGTTAATGCCCTGCTTTTGTGGCAAAATCATGGTGTCTACTTCAATTACTTACTGCACGGGGGGATGGGGGGCTATGAGGGTGTGCAATGCATGCAGTGTTTCCATTACTGCCCTGCAGCCCAGCAGTAATTCTTTCTCCAAACCATTTAAACACTTAAACCCTATATACTTAATTGAGTCTCCTAGGGGTCTATCATAGCCCTCCCTCCTTCCCCCCCGGAAATAGCCACATCTACAGGGTAACATCATATCACGTAGCTTGTAGATCCTCTATTTTTGCGGAATGTTTGCCCCAGAATATAGGGATGCCATGCAGTGTTCAAAATGGTTAACCACTACAAGCCCACAACTTATCGCATCATGACTCGTTGTGAGCTTGTAGATGGGCTATTTCTTGAAACATTTCGAACATTTCCCCCATAATGACATGCCCCAAATAGAGAGGCCAGGGATAAAGTGGTTAATGCCTATACAACACAGACCAAACCTATCCTACAAGCATGATCTTGTCAATTATTTTGAACACGTTGAACAATTATTTTCACAATAAGACGAGTTGGCCAGGAGGTAGGGCAGTGTTGTTTGTTCCACAAACCAAACATTCAGATAGACTGAGGTGTGTGTGTGTGTGTGTGTGTGTGTGTGTGTGTGTGTGTGTGTGTGTGTGTGTGTGTGTGTGTGTGTGTGTGTGTGTGTGTGTGTGTGTGTTTGAATTGAATTGTGTGTTTGCTTATCAGATCCCTGTGGTGTGGTGTGGTGTGGGGTGTGGTGGCCCAAGGAGGCTAGTAGAGGGGGTCTGATTGGACAGTATACCATAGTTAAACCCAAACCTGTGTGCACATGGATCAAACTGGGCTTTGGCTTGTTCCTCATCCTCCCACAGGAACGGATCAAAGCCTTGTCTTGTATACAAACATACAAAACAAGCACTTGTTGTGACACACACGCACGCACGCACGCACGCACGCACGCACACACACACACACACACACACACACACACACACACACACACACACACACACACACACACACACACACACACACACACATATGTAAAGGAGGAAAACGATATGCACATCCCAGTTTTTAAATACAGTGCTGGGCCCAAAAAGTTATCAAATGAAGAAAAAGTGGAATGTCTGCAGACAATATAGTTCTGCTCCCCGTCCTTTATTTCAACCTATATTACAAGCGCTCACGCGTTCCGTACGCAAGCTCACACGCTGCACTCACGCACGCACACACACACACACACACACACACACACACACACACACACACACACACACACACACACACACACACACCACATCTACACAAAACACAATTACACGCCTTTCTGCACAATTCTTTTTTTACCTGCAAGGTTAATTACATCCTCAGAGTGAAACGATAATACGCATTGTATTGTGTGACAAGTGACAGCGATAACTTGTGGTCTTTGTGGAATATGCTAAATCTATACCATTAGCCACTACTCCAAATGTACTGGGGAGGTATTGTAGTCAATGATGGTGCTGTCACTGGCCTTAACCAATCCAATTAGCCTCACATCACTAGAGCTGATCAGACCCCACAACATAAATGTGGATAGGATATAATTACTCTTAAGTTTAAAAACATTATAAAACATTAAAACATTATTAAGTATAAAACAATATGGTAATTATGTCTGCAATTAACAAATGAACAAATGCAAGCTTTGTTGAGTTGTGCATATATATTTACTTCTGTCAGTCCCAAAATTAATTAACAGTCCAGTCATACAAGAGTTGAAATAAAATGAGAAATTGAAGTTTTTCATGCAGCGCATAAAAGCCTGTTTGAATAAATAAATAAATTCCACAAGGAACTGTTTGGACAAAAACAAAGACTGTGCCAAAAATGTGCCTTTGCTGCTGCATTATTTACATCCATTTGACATCCAATTGTCTTTTGAATAACTTATAGACATTTGACTCCACAAATTAATGGAATTTTCTAGCTCAGTGATTACAGAAAGTGTGCATGATCACAGAGAGAAACACAAATATTATTATAACCAGCTTTTACTCGGGGGACTTAACATTTTCAACTTGAATGTCTGAATCGGCTTGTTCAAGAATCAAGATTCTTTACTGTTAGATCTTATATACGAGTATACACTCGTGTAAGATTCTTTGGTTTTGGTTCCTCAATATTGGAGCAGCAAGAATAACAACATCAAATTGTCTAAAGAATAGCAACGTGTGCATAGTCATTAGTCAACAGATCACACATTGAGATGCTTGAAGGTGCTGTGTGCATGCATGGTTCCCACTTCTTTTTGCTGTTTTTTAAAACTATGTTTATTGATTTCTCACAAAAAAATAGTCATATACCGATACTGTCTTTTTTATGGTTCCTGCTTCTAAATATTATCTTCTTTGCATTGTTTCAGGTGACAAAGATGTTGGCTGTGGTAGTGGTCCTCTTCGCGCTGCTCTGGATGCCCTATCGGACCTTGGTGGTGGTGAACTCCTTCTTGGGCAAGGCCTACCTGGACACCTGGTTCCTGCTGTTCTGCCGCCTCTGCATCTACATGAACAGTGCCATAAACCCTGTCATCTACAACGCCATGTCCCAGAAGTTCCGTGCCGCGTTCAAGAAGCTCTGCCACTGTGGCCCTCAGCGGCTGCAGAAGCCAGCGAGCGTAGCGCTCACCTACAGTGTCATTAAGGACACGTCCAATGGGGAGAGCCCCGACCACTTCACCACGGTGTTGGATGAGCTGTCTACGCCAACCGATCAGTTCTTACCCAGCAGCATCCTGCCGAACACCAAGAATAAGGATGTCTCCCCATCAGGGCGAGCTGAGACAGCTTGAATTGAATGCATTTACACTGAAAGAGATTTTCAGAACTTCAGGTGCTCTCCCACCACAGAGAGTTGTAGAAGGGATTCAAAGTATTAAGCAGACAACTGTAAACATTTCCATAACCAAGGATTTTCTTTATGTTGCTTGAAAGGTTTCCTGTCTGCATTAGACAGAAGCTGAATATGGCATCCAAAAAAATGGAGTGCTGCATAAAACAATTTTACTTCACCTGAACCTGAGTAATAAAGGGAGTTACGTAGATGAATCATCACGACAATGATGCCTTCAAAACAAGTTTTCATCTCTCAATTTTAGAGGGAATAAAACAAGCTGGTACCTAATTTATGAGAAAGACAGGCAGGCAACCTTTGAATTCATTATGTTTGAAAGCTGCATGTTTGATTCTTGCCATCATCACACCCTCCCACTGTTACCATGATCTCTCCCACAGATCAGTTACACCTTTGATTACAAACCTTTGATTTCAGCAAAATGCTGCCAGCACCTTTAGATTTTGATTAAGAAAACTTTATTTTCATTTGTACAGACAATTGTATATCAGTAGCCAGAACAATATAATAACAGTACAAGCTAGTTATGTGAAAAATGTATTGTAGGTTTATAATAATATATATTTTGGAATTGGGCTTCTGATCTTCAGCCATGGCTACATTTGCACGTCAAGGCAGGCCTGAATGTATTCAGGATTCTGGCATTTTACTTCTTTGGCACTTCAATGTAGTCTCTCCACTCCAGAGGAGTCTTTGAAATCCGAAAAGTTAATACAATATTCAGTGTATTTCACATGGACAAATTGGACATGAATCCTACAGTGGAAGTAACATCAAAATAATAAAATGTATGTTTATCCGACTACTATGGCCTGTGTGAAATGCCTGTAAAGATCAGCAGCCAATGTATGCTAATTCAAGGGAATGATGCCTGCATGTTATCCAAACATTAGATTGTTCGCAAAATGATCTGTTATGATAGCAGAAGGCTGTAATTCATTGATAAAGAGACCACAGAGTGCAATTACGGCTTCTTTGTGGTATACTATCATTGCAGCAAAACCTACAGTGCAATGGTGGACTATATAATGCATACACAATACAGTATACGTATATATACGTATATATGTAACCAGTAAAGACTCCTGAGGGCAAGAAGCCGTAACCCGTGCACGCATCCGCCTGGGTGACAGCAGACTGCTGGGCGAGTGCTGGCCCTTTGGAATGGGGGGGGGGTCAGATATCTGCCTGGGTGACAGCAGACTGCTGGGCGAGTGCTGGCCCTTTGGAATATGGGGGTCAGATCAACATATCTGCCTGGGTGACAGCAGACTGCTGGGCGAGCGCTGGCGCTTTGGCATGGGGGGGGTAAGATCTTAATTTCCGAGCCTGTTGAGAACTCTAGTTTTCGCTGGCTGTCGGGCCGGGCTGCACTAATAACTTTAGGGCAGGCCCGTCTAGAGTTTAAATGGACACCTGTCCAGGAAGGATGGATGGGGAAGGATCAGGTTAACTCCATATATGGAGATCTAAGGGTTTGAGGTCAGATGTAGAGTTGCTAAACAATATTGATGACATGAGGGATCTCCATCCCTGATGATGTCACGTGCTCCATCCCTGATGATGTCACGTGCTCTCTCACCCCGACCAACCAACACGCTGACGGGAAATGCACGATTCCATAGTTAACTGAGACCTTTGGTCGCAATAAAGCAAACCCACAAAATCACACAAGTCATGTAGGAATATTCTGAAAAATGAAAACAGATTATTTCCCTGTCTATATGCTGTAAAATTGCTTGAAAGTGATAGTGTAAAATCGATGTTTTGAAGTGTTAAGTGTTGTGTGCCAGTGGGTTGTTGTGTATTTTTCTACCATTTCACCTTGTAAGCTATTATGCTCCTCAAGGTCAATAGAAGGGAAAGAAACTTCAAGGTTTGTCACTTTGTGAAGTATAAAATCCCTCTCAGATGTGCATTGTTGATTTTTCTCGGAAATGTTTTGTCGATTTTCTTCCTTTTTGTTCTCATTTTCCACTATAGGCTATAGACAGTACTAAAATGTTTTCCTTTTAGGGGAAGAAACTAAGAAACAGGATGTTTTTTCTCCAGCCCGTAGCCAGTTTGCAGCATGACCAAAAGCTATTGTGACATTTACAAAAAAGAAATGTACAGTGTGCAGACTTCATCTAAAGCATATTTTTTATAATGTCGCGGATTAGATAAAGGGACGGCAGTGGCTCAGGAGGTAGAGCGGCCATCATGAAAAACTGAGGTTCCATGTTCGATTCCCGACTCTTCCTGGCTATATGTACTGTATCAAAGTGTCCTTGAGCAAGACACTGAACCCCTAACTGCTCCAGGTGAGCAGGTTGGAGCCATGCAGCGTGGTTTCCTCCGCCATCGGTGTGCGAGTGTGTGATTCGGTCAATGTGTAAATAAAGCGATTCGGAGAAAAGCATTATATACATGCAGTCCATTTACCATTTGTGAAAGTCGTTTTCCCTTTCTCTATTTAAGGCAGAATTAATTAATTCTGCTCGACCACAATGTTGTTCTTGCTGTTTGATGGATACGTTTTGTATTTTGTATTGTGATTTGTCTATAATAAACTACAATGTGGAACAACTAATTGTGCAGCTCTGTCAATATATTTGGCCCATGTTATGCCTAATTAATGAATGCTCCGTCGTATGGCAGTGTAGCACGCCAAAGAAAATAGATCAAGCTCAGAATGTGACGCATCCCCGATGCATTGTGAGCAGCATGCTCCTATACTGTAGATAGAGCATTGGATCAGAGGTTCTCAACGTTTTTGGCCGGGGACCCCCGGAAATGCTTTGGCAATGATTCGGGACCCCCGCCCCCTCCCGACCCCCAATATAAATTGACTGCTACAATAACCTTAATAATAGACACAAATAAATACTGAAACCAGATATAATCTTTAGGGAAGGTGTATGCATGTACTGTGTACTATGTAAACAATTCATTTCCATTTTACAGCCATTCAGCCAAAAAGTTATTCTTTTTTGGTGGGGGGACCCCCCAAAATAATTTGGCGACCCCCCCGAGGGGTCGCGACCCACAGGTTGAGAATCCCTGCATTAGATGAGCTTTTTCTGCTTCCATTGCTGTCCACCCGTGGCTGATCGTGTATCATTGGGAGCTGCGATGAAAACGACATAATCTAAAGCCTCTATAATGAATCACACACAGCCTGGGCCAGAGTTGAGCTATGACAATTTAGGACATCAATCTGAAGGACACATTCCTTGCTTCAGCAGTCTCCCCATCACTAGTATACACGAATGGGGGGCCCCTGTAACACGTACATTCATCTCTTTGGGGCAGTGAGGCGATCTGACCCTAACCAAACAACACAGCCACGACACACACACAGGCTTGTAGGTGAAATGTTCAAGTTTTTAATGTGTTCCAGGCCTGGATAACATAATTGAAAAAACGGGACAACTGAAGAAAAGGCAACTGAAACAAACATACAGTAACTTAAACAGAGAGTCACAGGTGTCAACCTCTCCCCATGGCAGTCTACTCTCAACTGAGACCATTTTTCCTTTATATAGACTACTGACTCCACCCCAGGCTAAGTAATCAGCAAATCACACAATGTACTAGCAATCCACCCAAGGTGCTCCCCATAATGCAGCCTTCAGGCACCACAGCCCACCACACCGGCTTCAATCAAGGCAGCTTCCCAATAACAGCATCTGCATAGAACATTTTAGATTCATGTCACAGCAGAATGTGTACCTTCAGTGGGACTGAGAATCCACATGTTACAAATACAATACAGCATTTAATACCATAAGTGTATATTGTTGAACGTCATAAATGACTCTGTCACACACACACACACACACACACACACACACACACACACGCACACACACACACACACACACACACACACACACACACACACACACACACACACACACACACACACACACACACACACACACACACACACACACACACACACACACACGCACACAGTACATTCTTACTGTAATTGATAGTTCTATTAAAATATATACTGTGGCAGTGCCATATCAGCAATCTGAACTGACTTGATGGAATACATTTTATGGCCAAAATGACACCCTGGAACATATTAATTAACTATTGGTGTGGCGGCAGAGTGTGCATTCTTCTCCTGCTGTATACTATACCATCTCAAGTATAAATAAGACGCCCATACATCAGGCTTCATTGTCAGAGTGTCCAGGCTGAGACACACGTTTAGAAATTAGATTTTAATCACATTTTAAAGTAGAAGAAAGGGAAACACTATATAGAAAGCACCATAGATGCAGGGAAGCACCATAGAAGACAAGGACATCATAGGAAGTAAAGCAGTGAGCACCATAGAAGACACTCAAGACAGGGAAGCTCCATTGGAACCATTATGACAAGGAAGCACCAGGAAGCACCGTAGAAGTGCTTGTGGCATTTCATGCAAATTGGTCCCCTCCAGCATAGTTTTGCAATCATAGCCAATTGAAATAAAATATAAGAAATCGGACACATCTTGATCACATGACTATACAGATGGCATGCAAATTTGGGTGAGGTTTGGATCAAATCGGTAGGAGTAGTAGCAACTAGCAAGTACTGTTTTGCAAGAAACTAAAATGCAACATGGCAGACAAAGTTGTAATGATCCAAGGAATCACGGAAACCAAGGAATTACGACCTAGAGTTATAGGCCACAACATGGGTCTTCCTCTCGTAGCGCCAACATTTTGGCCGATTAAAAATAAATTAGGCCGTTTCTTCCTTGGCCTAATGGGAATGTGTGGGAAACGTTTCACGGCAATTGGACGCTGTGTTCCAATAATGCACACTTTCTTAGCATTTTAGCAAATCAGGATGAAATATGAAAAATCTGACAGATCCGTCTCGATCACGTTATAATGTGTTCCGATTTCCAAAATTGGAAGACAAAAAATGTAGAGGTTCCGCTCTGGCCTCCAGGGAGAGTGTGTGGAAAGTTACACTCTGATCGGTCCAAAGATGCCAGAGATTAGCTGATAGACGGACGGACGGACGGACGGACGGGCGGACGGACGGACGGACGGACGGACGTACAGGGGCGTAAACATAGTCTCCAACCACGGCATTCGACCTGTCGGTGTCAGGATTCAGGAAGGAGACAATTGAATTATCAAATCACAACCCAAGGCAACGGAATTGTAATGTCATTAGATTTCTAACTCAATACTGTACTCTGTAAGTAAGTGGTTGGTCGAAGGTGTCAACAGGATAAATTATTGATGAACAGTACACATTAGTCCATGCAATACAAAACGATTCATCATAGAAGGATGAGACCAGACCAGGTTGCATTTGAAAGTTTGTCTCAAGCCATTTCACTTCCCTGCATTACTAGATGAAATACAATACCTATACTTATGTAAATGCTGCCCTTTTTATATGCCACTGCCTAGTTTCTTGCCATACTTTATATTGCTAGGCCTATATTTCACAAAACGCTGATCATTTTGCATTCATTGTGAGGATAAAGGACAAATGATGTTCATCTCAGCAAGCTGTGGTCAGCAGAATACAAGCAAGTTTAGGCAAGCAGAGGGCGGGGAGATGAGGTGCTGTTACTGCTGTATATTGTATATTCAATTAGTCATACAGTATTCCAGCACATCTCTAAGATAATGAAATAATTATATGCCCATGTCTCACTTCATTTACATCAGGTCTTGTGTCATAGCTGGCTCATGCTATGACAACACATCAGGAGCAGGAGACAGTCGAAAAGTTGAACAACATATGTTTATTAAATAATAGGCCTATAACAAGGGGAACTAAAGAGGAACTGCAGTACTGAACACAACTATACGGATCCTATGGAGTGTGGAGTCAGTAAGTGTGGTGTATGGATGTGTGATACATGGTGTCTCCAGAAAGAAAAGGGATATATCAATTTCAATTGAGGCAGCATTCGACAGACCATGACATATAATCATTACTTTAAAATGAGCTATTGAGCCACTGTATGCAGGTGAAATAATTAAAGGAAATAGTTAGGATTGATCAGGCTCTGAACTTGCTCAAGGCTTCCTTCCAAACATATAGTATTCCACCCTGACCTAAGACTGGTGCATGTTTTCTGTTCTAGCAAACTAATGCTTTATTTTTGTGATACATTTGTGAGTGACTAGCTTATTTGGCTATTGGGTCATAACAAAGACTCTGAAAAAATTGGACCCAGTGCCTCCCTGCTTGGCACTCAGCATCAAGGGTTGAATTGGGGTAAGTCCCTGTTAGCCTGGTTAATAAACCAGACTAATATCGCACGGACCGCGGGATATTAGTCTGGGGAGGCTCAGCTTGGATTTCATTTCCAGGGGGGCGGGTTGAAACATTTTCTCTTTGACGCAATTGGTCAGAGCTACTGTCAGTCAAAGGTCTCAAGCATTGAAAGCACAATTGAGCCTCTCCAGACCGTAATCCACCGGCAGGCAAATTTTTTTTTGCCAACGGCTGATTCGGTCTGGTAAGTCCCTGTGACATACAGTACTAGCGTCATGTCCAGGGGTGTACTAGTACATCATGCTGCCTCACGCCAAGGCCCCTATGGGCCTCATGGCTCGGCAAGGCTTACTTATTGGCTTATAATCAGAGTCATCACCTCATGAATGAGCAAGGACACACTTATATATACAGGCTATACACAAGGAGGTGTATAGCCTCACTGTAACATAACATAAAAATAACTCTCAATATTCGATAGTGGAAATTGTCAGTCACCCTCCAGTTCACCTTACCCTTACAAGCTATTTCTGGCCTACTAAGTAGGGCACAAGAACAAGTAAAGTGAACACTACAAAAATCTTGCCACTTTAGGTCACCCAGAGGTATTGCAACACAGACAGACAGACAGACAGACAGACAGACAGACAGACAGACAGACACCACTTTGAAAGGTTTTCCCATGTGTTTTTGGTGAATGGCACCATGCCTCTTGGGGCTGTGACAAGGCCCTCTCCCTGGGGCTTCCATAGAAGAGAGCCCTGGATAATTTTGTCAGTTTTTATTGGGGGGGGGGGGGGGGGGGGCTGAACTGTCCAAGAGGCTGCTGTTTCAAAACCTATGCGCAAAATAACTTTTATGCAATCTCCAGATAGCACGGTTCAACCTCAACTTCAACCGTAAGTTACTCCCTGAAAACATAAAACTCGAATTACCCGAGAATGCTGTTCTCTGACATACAGTATCTATAAGGAATGTCTTTATTGGAAATCATGGTGGAAATGCTTTTTGTTTAAACAGTTTACTGCAGTCTGCAATAAAAGAGATGCATATGTAGGAAGAATATAATAAACAAGTGCAGAATCTCATCATTAGCTTGTGCTGTATCAGTTTGGTTCCTCCAGAATCTGTTTGCAGTTAAACTGTGACGCATCAATTTTGTGTGTCATAAAAACAAAAGACACTGAGACAAAAGGCGATATTGGATCTCAGGTAATTGGGAGCAGAAGGATGGCCTTTATGAAAATTGTGTCAGTGGTCAGTGACGATACATTACAAAGTAATCAACCCCATTCTAGAGTCTGTGTCTCCATCGGGTTTAGTCTGTTCAAACAATATTTAAAATTAGTTAATAGATTTTTGAGGGGCACTATAGCCCCTCCAATGTCCAGCTTTGAGGGTTTGTGCACACACATTGTGTTAACACAAACATTTAATGCCATTGACAATGAATGGCGAGCTGTGAGTGTTTGTGTAAACACAAACATTGAAGACGAAGGTGAGGACGCAAATTGTGATTGGCTGGAATGAGATGATGTATGATGGAAAGAGTGCCCAGCTCACTTCAAACGGGTGTAATTGTTTTACATTTATGTGAGAACAATGGATTCTATTATAGCATGTTAAAGGAGAATTCCATACTAAAAGGCTTTCTTACCTTTCTTTGTAATTGTTACGTCCCCACCAAAGAGGTCCAGGTGTTTGTGCAAAAGCTCCTTATTGGCTATTTCCCCTTCCATAAGCCCTAAATGAATTGCATTGAATTGAATGGGAATTGAATGGGGCTATGGGGTGTTGTGCTAATTCGCTTATTTCCATCGCTCAAAATTATAATTTCTTTGTATATATCCTCTCTTCATAATGTAAATAATATCCCAAGCGGCACACTTTACTACTTATTTTGATGGAAATAAGCGAACTAGCATAACACCCCATAGCCCCATACAATTCCCATTCAATGCAATGCAATTCGTTGAGGGCTTATGGTAGGGGAAATAGCCAATAAGGAGTTTTTGCACAAAAAAACACCTGGACCTCTTTGGTGGGGACATAACAACTACAAAGAAAGGTAAGAAAGATAAGAAAGCATTCTAGCATGGAATTCTCCTTTAACTTTCCTGGAATAGAAAGCCTGCATTTTGACCAATTATATCAAATTAGGCTGAAAATGGCTTAAGTGGTCCTTTAACATTACTGCCGACCAAAGCATACTATTGGTTTTCCTTTTCTTTCTTTCAAGAAACATAAGTTGAAAGCAACGCGCGCGCGCACGCACACACGCACGCACGCACGCACACGCACACACACACACACACACACACACACACACACACACACACACACGACACACACACCAGTGCAGTGCGTCTGTCCGTGCAGTTTTCCAACTTTTCCGGGACTTTTATAGCATCTCGGCGAGATCCGTTTGCTTGATACTAGGCAGGCGTCTTATTATTGCGCGTGACGCAGGCGCACTGTTGTCAAAACAGGCGCGAGCGGATCCGCTCCCAGAGTGGAGCAGGTGTCTTAATTTGTGATATGATTGGCGACATGAGTCATGTTGATTTAATTTTACATTCAAAGTAGGCTATATTTTAAGGACGAAAACAAACAAAACTGAGCCTATAGCTTACTTGAATTAAAATTCATTTTAGCAATTATAAGTCACTCGAAGTAAGTCATATGACGACTATAGACACTTTGTTTTATATAAGATATTACCGAGAGGAGGAACAGTCAGTTACTGCCGCCATACCACTGACAGTCTGACACTACACTTATTCTCACTCTGAGCCTCGAGGGACCTTATACAGAAGACAAGGGAGAATTAAGGGACATGTCTGTCACGGGCCGGCATCACTCACTGCCGCAGTCAGGTAGAAATAGAATGTATAATATGTAATGTAATTATGTAATCATTGTAATGTACCGTGTTTGTTTATACTTAAAAGGTTCAAAGCCTCTGTAGCTTCGTTGACCAACACCTCATCATTATGCGGATACATTAAAATGTCCTCCTGCAAGTCCTGTCAGCTGTCACAGTCAGTCTCAGGTAGGCATGGGCAGGCAGGCTACTGTATAATATTTGTGTGTGTGTGTGTGTGTGTGTGTGTGTGTGTGTGTGTTTTAAAATGTCCAGAGGCTCAACCTACAATGTTGGCATGGAGAATAAAGGCCTGTAGGGTTGTGGGAGAACCCGGCCTGCCTTTGCATGCAGTCTGCTGGTCTGAAGACCGAGAGGAGGGCTTTGACAAGTTTGACATGTTTTGACCAATGCTGGAGGATGATGCAGTGATTGAAGTCAGCCTTCAGCTACTAATGTGGTGAGTCAGTCTTGTTTATAATCTATTAATCTAGACCATGAATGTATATTGTTGAACATCATGAATAAAGTAAATGTGTATATTGTTGAACATCATAAATGACTGTCACTCACACACACACGCACACGCACACACATGCACACTCGATCATTCATTGCTGGCTTAATGGGTGGCTGCCGTGCCATGATCACTCTTGGAGTCCTGTACCACTCGCTGTAGTGGATGATGTTGCCTCTTGATGGAACTGTATGTGATGCCAATTGCCAATGCCATAGAATATGATTCTATTTAATGCTGCCCAACATGGATGTAGATCTATATGTCTGACTTTGTGTCATCCTTGCCTGTTTTAAGGCCTTGTTGAATTGCGGCTTATTGTTGAAATTGTGATAGTGTTGCTCGGTGCTGCTACACTTAAACCTGACTTGTTTTGCAGTTGTTTAGTGGGAAGTTAAAGTAACATAATGTGACACACACACACACACACACACACACACACACACACACACACACACACACACACACACACACACACACGCACACGCACATGCACACACATGCACACACATGCACACTCAATCATTCATTGCTGGCTTAATGGGTGCATGGCTGCCGTGCCATGATCACTCTTGGAGTCCTGTACCACTCGCTGTAGTGGATGATGTTGCCTCTTGATGGAACTGTATGTGATGCCAAGCCATTGCCATGATTCTATTTAATGCTGCCCAACATGGATGTAGATCTATATGTCTGACTTTGTGTCATCCTTGCCTGTTTTAAGGCCTTTGCTTGTTGAATTGCGGCTTATTGTTGAAATTGTGATATGTGTTGCTCGGTGCTGCTACACTTAAACCTGACTTGCTTTGCAGTTGTTTAGTGGGAAGTTAAAGTAACATAATGTGACACACACTCACTCACTCACACACACACACACACACACACACACACACACACACACACACACACACACACTCACTCACTCACTCACTCACACACACACACACACACACACACACACACACACACACACACACACACACACACACACACACACACACACACACACACACACACACACACACACACACACACACACACACACACACACACACTGACCACTTGATTTGATTTGTCTCTCTACTGCACAAGTGCACAGGGAATCAATTCCCCAAAGAAAGAATTCAGAAGAAAGAAAATCTATTATCAGTTTCCCCACACATATAACTTATCTCCTCTGAATTGATTTTTATTAAAGACAACAGGGTCTAATAATGGCACGGCATGCAATCTGTATCAAGTCAGCATGAGGTGATGTGATTAGCATAGCAGCACCTGAGCTGTGTGGTTTACTGTGATTGGTCTATATACTTTTGTGGGAACCGTGACACATGTAGCATGCCCATTTGCCACACCGTAAAAAGGTCAACCTTTCTCAATTGCCATCTCAACCTTGACAGGGGGGCGACAGGGCCTTCGCAGTGGCCGCCCCCTCATTGTGGAACGCGTATATCTATTCTACGTCCGAGCATAGACTCACTCAGACTTGTCCAATCAGAAAAGGGACTTTTGAGGTTACAGAAAAGGTTAAAAAAAAAAAACATCCATTGGACAAAAACAAAGGTTAACAAAAAACAGGTTTACTTTAAGTGACATAAAAGTTCTCAGACCTAGAACAATAGTGTGTTCCCCACAGCAACTAAATCAGCATCAGACGGTCTTCAGTACATTTCCCAAAAGGTAATGCATGCATTTATTGCAATCCTGACCAAAGTTGTATTTGTAATTTGTACTATTGAATACTTTAAATACAGTACTTTTAAAAGCATGTACTTTTGAATACTTATTATTGATTTTTTTTTAAAGCAATTAAGTACTCTAGTAGCTCAAGTGCAAGTTTGACAGAGCTACCTTTGCTTGTAATAAAATTTATATTTGACCAGGAGTATCTATACTTTGACTCAAGTACTGGTTCACTCACTCCACACGTGAAGTGGTAAGTCATTCTTCCCTGTCACAGTGCCTATACTTCCAGACTCACATAGAAAGCATGTGTGTTCCTCTGCTGGTACTCCAGATTCTATGCCTTACATGTGAAAAATGACATCTGGATGTGCATTGAGTTCCAGGTGCATTTAACCCTACAGCATCTAGTAGCAAGGCTGTATACATAGTTTAAATGTCGGACTATTGATCTACTACTATACATGAACAAGGTGATTTGCCAAACATCGGTGCCATCAATTTAAAAAGTTGTACGATTTGTCACACACGTTACCGCAATGTAATTTGTTCTCCGCATTTGACCCATCTCTTGGAGCGGTGAGTCACTGTGATTCATCCCAAAATAATTTGGAATTAAATATTCCATTGTAGGCAAGCAGAAGGTCAGAGAATCAAAACGGTTGTGTTGTAACACAGCGTATGCACAAGTACATGTGACATAATTAATACTTTAGTTTGCAGTATTTATAAACGGTTCAATTTGAGTTTTTCATCGATGTCACACACACACACACACACACACACACACACACACACACACACACACACACACACACACACACACACACACACACACACACACACACACACACACACACACACACACACACAAAACACATAGGATTACACTCATTTGTGATTGTATGGGAAATGCGGGGTTGGGTGGTTGTGTTAGGTGTGTGACGTGTACATCACAACGTGGTTAATTTTCAACCTGCATTCCCTGCATGCCTCTGATGGTAGTCATGTCTCTGCCCTTGCCCTCGGTGTCCCACTATATGACAAGTGGAAGGATGTGTTGCTGAGCAACAACAGCCAGTTGTCCATTCAGCTCAAGTGCATCTGGACCTCATGACCATTTTAGGATCAGAAATGACTATAGGTCTGTGGGTGTGGTTTTCTGGCACCACTGAAAAATCTTCCATTCATTTTTCCCCATTGAGATTTACAAAAATATTACAATATTTACATTATTTTAAGCCTAGAATCAAGCCATCCAGATCCTGGTGAATCATGACCATAAAACCTTTGCTATTGTGAAAGAATAAAAAAATGTAATGTTAAACAAAGAATATTTATTATTATGTAGGCTAGTATATCATATCATTAAAAAAATATATATATTTTTTTCTTCAGAATCAAAGGTCTTATGGTCATGAATCACCAAGATCCTGGATGGATTAAAATAATTTAATATTTGAAATTTTCTATGGGAAAAATTAATGGCAGATTTTTCAGTGGTGCCAGAAGACCTATACCCTATTCATCAAGATTTTGAAATGCATACATGAACCCTTAGCATGTCATCACGTCCGTCCGTCCGTCCGTCCATCTGTCTGTCTGTCCCTGAACAGTTAATCTGGCGCCGTTAGACCAATCCACGTGAAACTGAGCACTCAGTAGGCCAAGGAAGAACATCTGCCTCAAGTTTTTTTTTTTTATCAGCCCAAATGTGCTGACCTCATCACATTTGTGCTGACCTCATCACATTTGTGATGACGGATACGGCTGTTTTTAGGCCAACGAATGTTTTTAGTGCAAAACTAATGCTTGGAGGATTCAGAATCATGAAAATCCCCTCGTTTGGCACGTCGTCGTCACATGCTACTTGTCTTAAAGCATGATTTTAGTTATTTTTGCCTTATATAGATTTTTAATGGTATGGTCACATATTATGCCAATTATGAAAATTGAAAATATGAAATGAAAATATGCAAGTTAGCATCCAGCAGTTTGTAGATGCTGCATGGCGACCCATACTCAACATTTCTAACATAAAACGTTAGGGTACATAAAATACTAGGATTCATATTCTGGCAAGTGGACCTTTCTCACAGCAGTGTGTAAACATACTTCATGCATGCAGGTTTCATGCAATACGTGGAAAGGGGCAACGAAGGTTGTATTGTTTGCCTGTAACCTTACTCCTTTGTACACTACACTTACCACCGGCCCAATTGTATTTGATTGACTATAATGTTTTTATTCACGTGAATTGAATTGGACCACATCACACAACGCATGCAGTAGATATACAATGCTCTGAATGGAGGTAACTGCAATGCTGGATATTTCAAGGCACATATTTATTGAACAAAATGGAACACAGGGCTGGGCTGGTGAAAAGAGATATACAGGTAGGAACAGATCGAGAGCCCCTTGCACTGGGGTAAATCGATATGCTATAGGAACAACATAATAAACCTTGTTATTTCTACAGTATATGGGATGACACCACATAAAACGATAATCCAAGGATACATGGGAGGACTCCCGAGCATTATCATAAGAGCACAGACTGACATGTGTTTGCAGATAAACCATAAAACCATACATTTTTTATTTCATCGTTAAAACATCGTGTTGTATATGTTCCTCAGTTTTATCATTCCCTTGACACTGTAGGTGCCCTACAGTCTTCTAGTAGTCACAGCTGGGAAACCAGCTCTGTGCCCTTGCAATGAAGCTTGTAGATCTGTATTTGTGCCGTTTCTGAACAGTTTTGGACATAGTGGAGGTTTACACAGGTTCTCCATGCAATGCAATATGAACAGTAAAGATTTCAACCGACTTTTCTATTCTTTCTTTCTTTCTTTCTTATATTGTCACAAACTGTCCATTACTGGGGTGGTGTCTGTCCCTCACAATCCTTTTTGTCCTACTCAAACACCTGCCCTCGTATGCGTCCTACAGGGGACGGCGGGACGCATATGAGGGCAGGTGCTCCCTGTGGTGCACTTAGCCGACCGCATCGCCTTTCTTAGAAGTGGCCCCCCAGGGCTGCTGGAGTTTGTTTACCAAACAGCCATTGTTGCATGTTGGCTCAATGGGGAATGACTCACCTTTATACTGTATGTGGAATGGTTTATCTGCAAGTCTGTTAGCTCTATTGTCAAGTCCTCCATGAAGATCCGACTGAAGAGCAGCTAGACATAATTAGAACAAAACTGCAGCACGCACGCACGCGCTCGCACACACACACACACACACACACACACACACACACACACACACACACACACACACACACACACACACACACACACACACACACACCAGCAGGATAGTCATCTGCACACTTATCAAGGTCCAATCAAAAGGTCAGAGCATGGAGCCGTGCTCAGGTCTGGACATGCTAAATCTCATTTGTCACAACAAACTAATCTTTGAATTGGACTGGAGTGACCATAACATTTACAATTAGTTTTGCTGGGCCCTGAAAGTCGACGATTAGAATAATCTGTCAGAGTCCCCTCAGTTGACTGATTTCTATTGAAGCTGTCTGTCGAAATGAAAACAGAAGGAAGATAGATAGCAGCATTTAGTATTTTGACAGATTCTAGGTTTGATGTTTACCTAGTATCCTAGTTACTATGTAGCACTTACCGGTAATTGTTTTCTTTTCTCTCTGTACACGACCATTTAACCTATAATTTGTTATATATCACTCTGATATTACGAAGTCTGGATAAGAGTGTCTGCTAAGGCCCAGGCCGTAGCGTAACGGTCTGGGCACCGGACTGGTAATCCAGTCGCAGTGTGCCGCGGGTTCGACTCCCGGACCCGACACGGCCTTTACTGCATGTCATCCCCCCATCTCTCTCCCGTTTCCTGTCAGCCTACTGTCTGTCCCTTCAAAAATCAATAAAAGGCGTAAGCCGCAAAAAAAATATCTTAAAAAAAAAAAAAAAAAGAGTGTCTGCTAAATGCCTAAAATGTAGATTGTAAATTGTAAAGAAATTAAGGCTGGATTAAAAGCAGTATTTTGGCTTACGTAAATACCATGCAGTTGCGATAGATCATCACCTTAATAAATAAAACAAATTGAATTGTCATTTCAGTACCACATCTGATTATTCAACGCCAGGCACAGCCCTATAGCAACTATACTAGGGTCAACTACTGTATGAGGAAACGGCTTAGGCATGTAGATGTCTGGGGGGTGGCATGGCATGGCAGTTAGCGGTTGTTATGTCTCAAGTGTTGTTGTCACGTCATTGGGATCCAGCTCTATATATATGTTCCTGTACGTATGTGTAATAAACTTTGTGAACCTTTAGCGTGATTTGATACTGTCTCGTGTCGCGTTATTGTTCTCCCGGGCCCGCCGCCGCTGTCGCCGTACCAAAGGTATACTTCAACCGGATTGTCACACACCACCCAGCCGGCACACACTACCTGTCTGTCAAACCAGACGAGGGTCCAGTACTTTAGTATTTAGTTTACAACACACCTATTTGTCTGGGACAGGTCAGACAAAAAAATACATTGATTGATGTCCAATTGCAATTACATGATGTGAGAGTGGTTTGTTGATTGCAAGAGAGGTTTTCCTATAGAAGTGTGTCTCACATCATCCAGTCTGGTCCCCCCCCCCCCCCCCATCTAATCTAATTCATCTAACTGGATTGAAGTGTCAGAGGGACAAAACCATGGGCTAGAGAGGACGCCCAACAGAACAACAGTGGGTTAATTACTTAATTTGTTAGATGTTTCCCTGTCTCTCTCACTCACTCACTTTCTCTCGCTTCTCACTCAATTGATACATTAAAAGAGGAAGATTGGGAAATTATGTAAAATAGAAACAAGTAAGTCAACTCGAAATAAGCAAATTTTCCTTTTAAAATGTTTCTGTCATTTGCTTCCTTTTGAATAAACATGTTCTTCATTGGTTGTATCTTGGTAATACTGCTCATGCACTCACGTGCATCTCTTGACTGATTATCTATGCATTACACACACGTGCGGTGTTGAGTCAGCCCGGTCAGGTGTGTCAACATTGGTAACCAATGGTAACCATGGTAACCATTTGTAAGTTCACGTGAACAGACTAGACACTATTTAATGCATTGTGTGTTTGACAGTCTAGTTCTCTCCCTGATGAAGACCTTAACTGGTCCCCTCGACCCCTCCTATAAACAGCTACAGTGTTGTATGTCGGTGGGAACCACCATTCTTGATGATGATGTACGATGATTAGAGCGCCCCTCACTTCACACAGGTGTGATTTTTACACCACACGTCTCAAGATTTGCCATTGACGATGAACGGAGAAATGACGTCAGAATTCCGCTAAATATGACGTAAATTAAACATCAAAACATTAAACACCATTCACATTGAAGGGAAAATGTACGTCATATGTAAACGAGCAAATCAGCTAACCAATCACATGTTGGTAGGAGTGCTTGGCCAATAAGGGACCACCTTATATACCTTATGTAGCAATACCAAATGTCCGCTAATGTCATGGTCACGTCCTGAGCCCCCCTGTTTGTCCATGAGTTTCCTCTGTCTCTCCCAAGTCCTGCTCCTCTGACTCTGATTGCCCTGAGTGCCATCACCTGTGGGGACCAGCTGAGCCAGGTTGGGTGATGAGCTCCAGTGACTATTTAAACTCTGCCTTGTGTTTGTTCAGTGCTGGATCTTAAGTTAGTGTCAGGTTTTAAGTTCAGTGTATCATGTGTATGTACTTCTGTTATCCTTTGTCATTTCCCTAGTAAAGTCAAGTTTATGTGATCTTCTTGTCCTGCCTTTGTTTGAGTTCTGCACTTGGGTCCTAACACCTGCGAACCGTGACAGCTAACATAAATTGATGTACGATGACAAGAGCCCCTCATTTCACACGGGTGTGATTTTTTATAATAATATAATAAATATATACAGCTTTTTGTCCTAACTCGTGCCACATTTGCCATTGACAATGAAAGGAGAATTCACATCATATGTGTCTGAGCAAATCATGTATAACATGACCGAGAAGTGATATAGTGTGTGGCATTGTGTAATGCCTTATCTCAGTGACTTGAAAGAACTATAGGGCATGTTGACAAATTAATTCATGAGGAAGTATATAAAAAAAAGTATTATATTATATATTATATAAATTAAATTATATAAAAGATGTACGATGATAAGAGTGCCCCGGCTTCACTTCACACGGGTGAGATTTTGTTTTTAACTCTAAATCCAAATTATAGTGCCTGCTCCTGTGGACAATGTAAGACATTGTGTTGCATGAGTGTGCATGCAGTCTGAATGTATGAAAGGAAAATTAAGTGGTACTTCTTTCGACGGTCTTTCCTCAGAGCCGGTCAAGAGCTGCCCTATTTGCCATGTGCTCACAGAGGGAGAGACGAACAAAGCACATGGCCTGTCTCTTTGGCATTCTCTCTGGTCCTGAATTGGATCTGGCCCTGTATACTCAGAGGTCAATCAACACCGGCCCACATACACTAACCTTTCTGATATATCTTTGATCTCCATTCAAGTCATTTTATGTGATGTAAAGCCTCATTGGTTCCTATGAAATGAAATTGTAAAGCACTTTGTAACCCTGTTTAAGCTTATATTATTATCATCCTTTATTGTGGACTCGAGTAGCGAGTCACTCTTTATTCTCAGCCCGTTTTCATTGGCTACTCTGCTGTGACATCATGTCTATACATCGTCATCATGGTAGAGCAGCAAGCTACTAGAGTAGGCGAGCCCACTATGTTATTTCCATTATTGCTATTTAATAGCTTTCCTCCCCTGTGACGTCATGTGGGTCTATATATCATCATCAAACATCATCATCGCCTGGGCCATGGCTCAGTGGTCCAGGCACCTTGGCTGGTATTCCAGTCTGGCAGTGTGCCATGGGTTCAACTCCCGATCCCGACGGCCTTTACTGCATGTCTTCCCCCCCATCCCTCTCCCCATTTCCTGTCAGCCTACTGTCTGTCCCTCCATAAAAAAATATCAATAACATCATCATCAAATTACCTAAGGTAGCCTTGGTAGATCCTCCCCCAAAATTACATCATAAGCCAGTTGATCAACCACCCCCACCATCATCATGTATGTTTGGCCCTCCACCCCAATATTCACAACAGCAGTAGGATACATTTGTTCTTTCCCATGAACACACCCCAAACCTACTAGGTTCTCAAAGTTTAAAGACTCATTATCTACAAACTTTGCCTTCACCAGTGTCTGGGAGCTACCGGTATCCAACAGTGCATTAGCAACCTGCCCATTAACAAGAACTGAGGTTGCATATGGAGATTTTGAACCAGCAATTTGCATAGTGGGTTGAATTTCTGGTCTAGGAACATAGCACATATTAACCTCTTTAGGTTTCTTAAGCGGACACAAAGCTGCTTTGTGCCCTGGTTGATGACAATAGAAACAGGTAAATGTCCCATTTTTAGACCTTGCCCCGCCCCCTGTATCATACTTGGGTAGAACCGCATCACCTTTAACACCCTCTGATTTAACTTGACCCACAGTCACCTTGTTGTGCCGAGAAGGCTCACGATGTGGCTCACGAGGTGGCTCCGGATGTACCGCTAGATACCGCTCGGCCAGCTTTGCCGCCTCCTCTCCCGTCTGTGGTTGATGCTCTTTTACCCATGTTCGGACATCTTGGCGGAGAACACGCAGGTACTGTTCTAGAATCAATGCCTCGGCCATCTGCTCCTTCGTCTTGGTCTCTGGTCGCATCCACCTCCTGTAGAGTCCCTTCAATTGTTACCAAGTGGGATTGTGGATCGGCTGTTTGTCAGTAATAAAACCTTTAAAATGACATATTGGACAGGAGGCAGACTTGCAGGTGAAGATAAGTTTTAATTAAGTTCCAGGCCTGGACAACATAGTGAATAATAAAGAAAAGAAATAACTCAAAACAACTCAAACAACATAACACAACTTAACTGTGAACAGAGAGGTACTGGTGTCAACCTCTCCCCATGGCAGCACAAAACCTACTGAGCCATTTCCCCTCTATATAGACTCCTGACTCCACCCCTGTAGAGTCCCTTCAATTGTTACCAAGTGGGATTGTGGATCGGCTGTTTGTCAGTAATAAAACCTTTAAAATGACATATTGGACAGGAGGCAGACTTGCAGGTGAAGATAAGTTTTAATTAAGTTCCAGGCCTGGACAACATAGTGAATAATAAAGAAAAGAAATAACTCAAAACAACTCAAACAACATAACACAACTTAACTGTGAACAGAGAGGTACTGGTGTCAACCTCTCCCCATGGCAGCACAAAACCTACTGAGCCATTTCCCCTCTATATAGACTCCTGACTCCACCCCTGGCTAAGCAGTCAGCGAATCACAAGGCATTTAACACCACAAGTAATCAGAGCTCTCTTCAGACAATCAAGGCAGCTTCCCAACTACAGCATCTGCATAGATAAACACAAGTATTAGTTCACATGTCACAGCAGAATGTGCACCTTCTGTGGGACTGAGAATCAACCCGTTATATATATATACAGCAATATACAGCAACAATACAATGAATGTATATTGTACATTACATTACTCTGACAGAGGCTGCTCTGTCACATTTCTTACCCCCTCTCCTTCTGGGTTGTGCATACCTGGTAAACGTGACAGATAGTCAGCTATGATGTTTCGACCCCCTGGACAGTACTCAATTGTAAAGCGGTATGGCTGAAGAGCCAGACACCATCGCAATATTCTTGAGTTTTGACTCTGCATCGAGTGCATCCACTTCAGGGCTCGATGGTCGGTTTGAAGAGTGAACTCCCGTCCGAGCAGATAATACCTAAGAGAATCCACTGCCCACTTTATGGCGAGTCCCTCCTTCTCAATAGTAGAGTACTTCCTTTCTCTGTCAAACAGCTTTCTGCTCAGGAACAGAATGGGCCTCTCTTCTCCAGGCTCTCCTTGGGCTAGAACAGCACCTAAGCCAACATCAGAGGCATCCACTTGTACAAGAAAATTCTCATTGAAATCAGGACTCTTCAGAACAGGATCTTGACATAATAGCTCCTTTAACTTTTTAAAGGCCTCTTCACATTCGTCAGTCCACGGAAGGTGGGACGAAGCAGTCTTCTTAGTGAGATTAGTTATCGGCGTAGCGATTGTGGCAAAATGAGGCACAAATCTTCTGTACCAGCCAATCAGACCAAGGAATGACCGTACTTGCCTCTTGGTTTGCGGTCTGGGTATCCCTCTAATGGTCTCCAACTTCTCCACCAGCGGTTTGATCTGGCCATGCCCGATGCGGTACCCCAGGTATGTTACCTCCTCCTGTGCCCATGAGCATTTCTTTTGGTTGAGGGTTAACCCCGCCTTCTGAAGTCTCTGGAGGACCTGCTCAAGGTGCTGGAGATGCTCCTGCCATGACTCACTGAAAATGACACAATCGTCAAGATATGATGCTGAATATTGGCCACAATCAGCTAGAACATTGTCCATGAGTCTCTGAAATGTAGCAGGTGCCCCATGAAGACCAAACGGCATCACTGTGTACTGATACAAACCAGTAGGTGCCCGAAAGGCGGTATAAGGTCTACAAGCAGTAGTGAGTGGGATTTGCCAGTAACCCTTACAAAGGTCTAATGTGGTCATGTACTTGGCTTTGCCTAATCGTTCGAGCAGTTCATCGATTCTAGGCATTGGATAAGAATCAAAACAGCTAACACTGTTCAACTTACGAAAATCTGTGCAGAATCGAACACTTCCATCTTTCTTAGGCACCAAAAGAACAGGACTTGACCACTCGCTTTTTGAAGGCTCTATGACACCCATCTCCAACATGGTTGCTATTTCATTCCTCAATGACTCCACCATTCTCTCAGGAACACGGTAGACTCCTGACTCCACTCCTGTAGAGTCCCTTCAATTGTTACCAAGTGGGATTGTGGATCGGCTGTTTGTCAGTAATAAAACCTTTAAAATGACATATTGGACAGGAGGCAGACTTGCAGGTGAAGATAAGTTTTAATTAAGTTCCAGGCCTGGACAACATAGTGAATAATAAAGAAAAGAAATAACTCAAAACAACTCAAACAACATAACACAACTTAACTGTGAACAGAGAGGTACTGGTGTCAACCTCTCCCCATGGCAGCACAAAACCTACTGAGCCATTTCCCCTCTATATAGACTCCTGACTCCACCCCTGGCTAAGCAGTCAGCGAATCACAAGGCATTTAACACCACAAGTAATCAGAGCTCTCTTCAGACAATCAAGGCAGCTTCCCAACTACAGCATCTGCATAGATAAACACAAGTATTAGTTCACATGTCACAGCAGAATGTGCACCTTCTGTGGGACTGAGAATCAACCCGTTATATATATATACAGCAATATACAGCAACAATACAATGAATGTATATTGTACATTACATTACTCTGACAGAGGCTGCTCTGTCACATTTCTTACCCCCTCTCCTTCTGGGTTGTGCATACCTGGTAAACGTGACAGATAGTCAGCTATGATGTTTCGACCCCCTGGACAGTACTCAATTGTAAAGCGGTATGGCTGAAGAGCCAGACACCATCGCAATATTCTTGAGTTTTGACTCTGCATCGAGTGCATCCACTTCAGGGCTCGATGGTCGGTTTGAAGAGTGAACTCCCGTCCGAGCAGATAATACCTAAGAGAATCCACTGCCCACTTTATGGCGAGTCCCTCCTTCTCAATAGTAGAGTACTTCCTTTCTCTGTCAAACAGCTTTCTGCTCAGGAACAGAATGGGCCTCTCTTCTCCAGGCTCTCCTTGGGCTAGAACAGCACCTAAGCCAACATCAGAGGCATCCACTTGTACAAGAAAATTGTCATTGAAATCAGGACTCTTCAGAACAGGATCTTGACATAATAGCTCCTTTAACTTTTTAAAGGCCTCTTCACATTCGTCAGTCCACGGAAGGTGGGACGAAGCAGTCTTCTTAGTGAGATTAGTTATCGGCGTAGCGATTGTGGCAAAATGAGGCACAAATCTTCTGTACCAGCCAATCAGACCAAGGAATGACCGTACTTGCCTCTTGGTTTGCGGTCTGGGTATCCCTCTAATGGTCTCCAACTTCTCCACCAGCGGTTTGATCTGGCCATGCCCGATGCGGTACCCCAGGTATGTTACCTCCTCCTGTGCCCATGAGCATTTCTTTTGGTTGAGGGTTAACCCCGCCTTCTGAAGTCTCTGGAGGACCTGCTCAAGGTGCTGGAGATGCTCCTGCCATGACTCACTGAAAATGACACAATCGTCAAGATATGATGCTGAATATTGGCCACAATCAGCTAGAACATTGTCCATGAGTCTCTGAAATGTAGCAGGTGCCCCATGAAGACCAAACGGCATCACTGTGTACTGATACAAACCAGTAGGTGCCCGAAAGGCGGTATAAGGTCTACAAGCAGTAGTGAGTGGGATTTGCCAGTAACCCTTACAAAGGTCTAATGTGGTCATGTACTTGGCTTTGCCTAATCGTTCGAGCAGTTCATCGATTCTAGGCATTGGATAAGAATCAAAACAGCTAACACTGTTCAACTTACGAAAATCTGTGCAGAATCGAACACTTCCATCTTTCTTAGGCACCAAAAGAACAGGACTTGACCACTCGCTTTTTGAAGGCTCTATGACACCCATCTCCAACATGGTTGCTATTTCATTCCTCAATGACTCCACCATTCTCTCAGGAACACGGTAGGGCCTCTGCCGGATTGGTGTAGGGACCTTCAGAATTATGTCATGGCTGATAGCCTCTGTGAGACCTGGTGTCTCCTGGAAGAGGGGAATGAATGACTTCTGTACCTGGGCCAGTTGTTGTTTTTGCTCCCCACTCAGATGTTCAGGAGGTTCGATGGCACCCCCTTGTGGTCGAACTGGTTCCATGTCACTCTCATCATCTCCATCCTCTGCTACCTGCACCATCATCACTGGTTTGGCAGCTGGGGCCACAGCCCTCTCCTTGAATTCTCTCAGCAGGTTGACATGCAGAATCTGCTTTTGGCGTTTCCTTTCAGGGCACAGGATTTCATAAGTTACTGGTCCAACTTTTCTAGACACAACATAAGGGCCCTGCCATTTAGCAAGTAACTTAGATGTACCGGATGGGAGCAGTAACAGTACCTTCTGCCCAGGTTTCAGTTCTCTCTCTCTGGCATGTTTGTCATACCACACCTTTTGCTTGGTTTGGGCCTCCCTCAGGTGTTCTTGGGCCATCTCTCTCATCTGGTCCAGCTTGTCTCGCATCTGGAGGATGTATGAGGCAACGCTGCACTGGGCTGGCTCTCCAGCCACCCAACCCTCCTTGAGTACGTCCAGGGGCCCCCTAACCTGCCTGCCATAAACCAACTCAAAAGGTGAAAAACCAGTTGAGGCTTGTGGAACCTCTCTGTATGCAAAAAGCAGGAATGGAATCCATTTATCCCAATCCCTACCCGTCTCATCCACAAACTTTTTCAGCATGCTTTTGAGTGTACCATTAAAGCGTTCAACCAACCCATCAGTTTCCGGATGATACGGTGTAGTTCTAATGCGCGTGATACCAAGCTGCTTGTACAAAGTTTTCATCAGCTTTGACATGAAATTGGCACCCTGATCACTTAAAATTTCCACTGGCACACCCACTCTGGAAATCAGATCAATTAGACACCGGACTACATGTTTGACTTGGATAGAGCGTAATGGATAAACTTCTGGGTATCTTGTTGCATAATCACAGATTACAAGAGCGAATCGATGCCCAGAACTGCTTTTCACCAGTGGACCAATTATGTCCATACCAATACGCTCAAATGGTGTGCCAATTATTGGTAAAGGCTGCAACGGTCCTCGATCTGATTTCCGGATTGGAGCTACTTTTTGACACTCTGCACATGTCCTACAGTAGTCCTGAACATCCTGGTAAAGTCTAGGCCAATAGAACCTGCGACTGATTCTGTCATAGCTTTTCTGTTGGCCTAGATGTCCCGCCCATGGAACGTGGTGTCCCAAATTTAGAATTAACTGATGGAACAATTTAGGGACAACCAACCTAGGTACCTCACTGTTTGCATTGTACAAAAGCTCATTTTTGAGAATGTATTTATCACCAATGAAATTAGCTGCTTTAACAGGTTCACCATCTACTTCACATACCTTATCAAACAAAGGTTGAAGCAAAGGATCTGCTCTCTGTAGCTCCTTAAAGTTGTCAGGGACTTGCCACTGTGGGTCCAGCAGCGTGGTGTCAGGATCTGGAGCAACTGGGACTGGATCCTGCACCCTGGCCTTCCCCACATGCTTGGCTTGGCGACGCTGCTTTTTATCATTCCTAACCTTTGTACCACCTTCAAACATACTTTGATGTACATCAGGAAGGGGTTGCAAACCCTTGGCCTGAGACCTAGTAACCACAGCACATGACTTTGACACAGCCTGAACAAGGTTAGTTAGAATTGGTAGATCCTCCCCCAAAATTACATCATAAGCCAGTTGATCAACCACCCCCACCATCATCATGTATGTTTGGCCCTCCACCCCAATATTCACAACAGCAGTAGGATACATTTGTTCTTTCCCATGAACACACCCCAAACCTACTAGGTTCTCAAAGTTTAAAGACTCATTATCTACAAACTTTGCCTTCACCAGTGTCTGGGAGCTACCGGTATCCAACAGTGCATTAGCAACCTGCCCATTAACAAGAACTGAGGTTGCATATGGAGATTTTGAACCAGCAATTTGCATAGTGGGTTGAATTTCTGGTCTAGGAACATAGCACATATTAACCTCTTTAGGTTTCTTAAGCGGACACAAAGCTGCTTTGTGCCCTGGTTGATGACAATAGAAACAGGTAAATGTCCCATTTTTAGACCTTGCCCCGCCCCCTGTATCATACTTGGGTAGAACCGCATCACCTTTAACACCCTCTGATTTAACTTGACCCACAGTCACCTTGTTGTGCCGAGAAGGCTCACGATGTGGCTCACGAGGTGGCTCCGGATGTACCGCTAGATACCGCTCGGCCAGCTTTGCCGCCTCCTCTCCCGTCTGTGGTTGATGCTCTTTTAC
Source organism: Protomyctophum parallelum (assembly GCF_964188405.1). Lineage (NCBI taxonomy): Eukaryota > Metazoa > Chordata > Actinopteri > Myctophiformes > Myctophidae > Protomyctophum > Protomyctophum parallelum. The sequence continues at coordinate 11,295,591 of NC_139698.1, read as the reverse complement.
CCATGTTCGGACATCTTGGCGGAGAACACGCAGGTACTGTTCTAGAATCAATGCCTCGGCCATCTGCTCCTTCGTCTTGGTCTCTGGTCGCATCCACCTCCTGTAGAGTCCCTTCAACCTATTGTAGGTCTCCCTGGTCGACTCTCCTGCTGGGGTACTAGTAGATCTGAAACGTTGGCGGTAGGTCTCTTCGGTCACGTTGTATTTGGCAAGGACAGCAGCTTTGATGTCTGAATAGAGGTGAGAACGCTGCTCGTCCATGCTGGCATAGGCCTCCAATGCTTTACCGGTGAGAAGGGTGACCACACGAGGAGCCCACTCGTCATGGTTCCACCCCCATGTCCTGGCGATGCGCTCAAAGCGGATGAAGAAGCTTTCCACGTCTTCACCGTCACTGAATTCTGGAATCCGGGCCCCGTCGTACCGGCGGATGGGCTGCTGCTCCGGCTGAGCATGTGTCGGCGTTGTCCATCGGCTGGGCTGCTGGTGTTGCTGAGCTGGAGTGGGCAGATCATAGGGACTCTGGTGACCAGCTGGGTCATCAGTCCCCCTATCCTGTTTGGGTTTGTGATATACAACACATTTCAGATCTTCAAGCCCATCAAACAACATTTTCTCATTTCTTTGTTGCCTATACATGAATTGTCTCATTTCATTCATAAATTGTTGCCCAAAAGGAAGGTCCCCTTGTGAAGGAGTAGTACTTAACTTAGTTGGAAGGATTTTCTCAGGTGGCCCCTTTGGCTTTACTGAAGGATCTGGGTATAGCACCAGGTGCTGGTCCGCCGCTAATTGGGATCCATCTGATGCTGTGGCCCCTCCCCCACTCGCCCCAGCCACCAGCTCCTCCTCTGGCTCCTCCTCAGGCTCCTCCTCAGACTCCTCACCCTCTTCTGTCATCTGCACAGCGTTTTTCCGGGTAGGTCGTAATGGTTTGCTACCGCGCCCTCGTCCAGCCATTTTAGGTTTTCTACTGACAATTCCTCCTGGGAGGCTTTACAATCCCACCACTGCCACCAATTGTTACCAAGTGGGATTGTGGATCGGCTGTTTGTCAGTAATAAAACCTTTAAAATGACATATTGGACAGGAGGCAGACTTGCAGGTGAAGATAAGTTTTAATTAAGTTCCAGGCCTGGACAACATAGTGAATAATAAAGAAAAGAAATAACTCAAAACAACTCAAACAACATAACACAACTTAACTGTGAACAGAGAGGTACTGGTGTCAACCTCTCCCCATGGCAGCACCAACACTACTGAGCCATTTCCCCTCTATATAGACTCCTGACTCCACCCCTGGCTAAGCAGTCAGCGAATCACAAGGCATTTAACACCACAAGCAATCAGAGCTCTCTTCAGACAATCAAGGCAGCTTCCCAACTACAGCATCTGCATAGATAAACACAAGTATTAATTCACATGTCACAGCAGAATGTGCACCTTCTGTGGGACTGAGAATCAACCCGTTATATATATATACAGCAATATACAGCAACAATACAATGAATGTATATTGTACATTACTCTGACAGAGGCTGCTCTGTCACAGTAAAGCCTCATTGGTTCCTATGAAATGAAATTGTAAAGCACTTTGTAACCCTGTTTAAGCTTATATTATTATCATCCTTTATTGTGGACTCGAGTAGCGAGTCACTCTTTATTCTCAGCCCGTTTTCATTGGCTACTCTGCTGTGACATCATGTCTATACATCGTCATCATGGTAGAGCAGCAAGCTACTAGAGTAGGCGAGCCCACTATGTTATTTCCATTATTGCTATTTAATAGCTTTCCTCCCCTGTGACGTCATGTGGGTCTATATATCATCATCAAACATCATCATCGCCTGGGCCATGGCTCAGTGGTCCAGGCACCTTGGCTGGTATTCCAGTCTGGCAGTGTGCCATGGGTTCAACTCCCGATCCCGACGGCCTTTACTGCATGTCTTCCCCCCCATCCCTCTCCCCATTTCCTGTCAGCCTACTGTCTGTCCCTCCATAAAAAAATATCAATAACATCATCATCAAATTCTTAATAACTAGACCTGTACGTGCCCGTCGGCTACCGGCCTACTTGAGAACGATGCAACTTGGGAACCTAATAATACCCATTGTCACAGCACCCTTTTTAACTGTCTATCAGTGTCCCACATGGAGATCTCTGTATCTGCCTGTGTGTGAAGAGGGCAAACGGACTGACTGTGACTGTGGTTAAGTAGGCTAATCAATTGTCAGGTGTGGGGTTGCCGTGGGAATCAATTGGCTGAGGCAGAGGCTGGAAATTGCACAGGTGAGGGAATTTAGGCTGATTAGGCCCACTGGCAGAGCCTGACCAGAGCCTTTTGTGGAAAGGCTTGTTTCCATGTGGTCCATTAAACATCAAACACTCAAACAACGAAACAACAGTGCAACAAAAACAACTACACAAAAATATGGAACAAAAATATAGAACATCTAAACATCGTCTAAATTCACGCATTCCAATTCCAAGTATTAGAGTCCATCCATCCATCCATCCATCCATCCATCTTCAACCGCTTATCCGTAGTCGGGTCGCGGGGGCAACAGCTCCACCAGAGAGCTCCAGACTTCCCTCTCCCGAGCAACATTAGTGACTTCCTCCTGGGGGATTCCGAGACGTTCCAAGGCCAGAGAGTCGATGTATTTCCTCCAACTGCGCCTTGGTCTGCCCCAGGGTCTCCTCCCAGTGGGACATGCGTCGAGGACCTCCCTAGGGAGGTGCCCGAGTGGCATCCTAACCAGATGCCCGAACCACCTCAGCTGGCTCCTTTCCAGGCGAAGGAGCAGCGGTTCTACTCCGAGTCTCTCTCGTGTGACTGAACTTCTCACCCTATCTCTAAGGGAGATGCCAGCCACCATTTCAGCCGCTTGTATTCGTGACCTTATTCTTTCGGTCATGACCCACACTTCATGACCATAGATGAGAGTAGGAACGAAGATTGCTCGGTAGACAGAGAGCTTTGCCTTCTGGCTCAACTCTCTTTTCGTCACAACAGTGCGGTACAGCGACTGCAATACCGCCTCTGCCGCTCCGATTCTCCGGCTGATCTCCTTCTCCGTTCTCCCCTCACTCGTGAACAAGACCCCGAGATACTTGAACTCCTTCACCTGGGGTAATGCCTCATTCCCTACCCGGACTGCACAATCCACCGGTTTCCTGCTGAGAACCATGGCCTCAGATTTGGAGACGCTGATCCTCATCCCAGCCACCGTACACTCGGCTGCGAACCGGTCCAGTATTAGAGTAGCCTTGTAAAAAAGAAAACAGTTTCTCATTTGAGAACTCGATGATGAACAAACGGTCTGTGTACAGATTTAGATTAGCACACAGAAACCTTTGCTGAACTGATCAGAGGCTCAAAAATGCTTTACTCAGTGATGATATAATATATGTTAGGTTAGATAATAACTCACCTTGACATTAAAATAATTGCAGACAGCACTGTGAATGATGCTTCATGTTGTGTATTCATTAGGAGAAAAACCATAGTCTGCAGGGGCCCATTCAAATGACTGAATAAGGGCCATTTTATTCTGTTTAAATGACCTTATTACACCACAGTCGATGATTACCCAAGGACAAGCTTGAAGAAAGGACATCATAACCTACTAATGAGACTGAGTGTGCTCATGCGAAACTTTGGCAAAATGTCAATTTTCTACATTTTCTTTTTTTCATCAGTACACATGAAAATTGTGAGTCACCTAATTAAATGATACTCACTGGGCACTGCATGCTCACAGTGTGTGGTTCAAATCATCACTGCTATTATTCTTCACACTTGATGAAAATGTTGTTTACCTAGTTACCTAGGACCGTGACTTACTAAGGAGAGACAAAATTATTCTTTTTTTCCAGTAAATCTATATGTGGAATGCTCAAAAGGTCACTGATCATACGTTGGTGAATCAGGGCACATCATGCCATGTCATGTTTCATTCATGATCAGTTTAGCTTCTCATGCCCCAATGAGGTTAATTTTAAACACTGATAAAGTAAAGCAATAAGCCCCATGAGGCCATGGTTGATAGTGGATAATCTAAGGGGCATTGTGAGGCATGATGACGGAGCCATCAACTCCTGAGATTACAACCTCTTCCTTCCCGCAGGTCCCTCACTTCTCCTGCACCTCTCTCTCTAGGTCAGCGGTTCCCAACGTTTTTGGCCATTACCTCCGACCTAGCTGACGCAACTCCCACATGGAAATGAAATGTTTGTGTGACATATTCGAAATTGGCCGCCTGCATATACAGTATGTCACATAAGGTGATATTTCCTATATCCAAATATATGCATATCCACATACTGTATATGCAGTATATGACCTGAATATGGCATACAGTTATATTCTGCACCATTAGCCTTTTCATGTCACGCACCCCCTAGAAGGTGCTCGTGCACCACAGGGGGTGCACACATCACAGTTTGGGAATCCCTGCTCTACAGTAGGTCGACCACAGACGAGCCCCCATCGTCGCTTCCAGTCATCCCGGTTCTCCATACATCTTTGCGCTCCTGCGTCTTTCTTACATGAGTACAGTCACGTACATCGACATTTATGTTTATTTATGTTTTCAGTCTAAATGGTAAATGGTAAATGGTGCATTTATATAGCGCCTTTATCCAAGGCGCTTTACATAGATTGTGCATTACATTCACCCATTCATACACCGATTGCGGCGGAAGCCATGCAAGGTACCAACCAGCACATCGGGAGCAATTTGGGGTTCAGTGTCTTGCCCAAGGACACTTCGACATGTAGACAGGAGGAGCCGGGATTCGAACCGCCGACCCATGGATCATTGGACGACCTGCTCTACCTCCTGAGCCACAGTCTAGATTTTCCTCATGTAAAAGTGGCGATATTTTACATAACATATATGTTTTCTGCCAGAACTTTCACATGGATATGAAACTAGAGGACAATATCTGACTCAAAGTCTTATTAATGAATTACTGGGTGAGTATACACGCAGTGCTACAAGTTGACATGCTGACGTGGTCAGTCTGCTAACTGCTCTGATAGGACTGATATATGGCTGTGTATTTGGTATTTGGAATACATTAAATGTATGTAAGATTACAGACATTCTAGGGCTATTAACAATATTGGAAAGGTGATGATTAGGAAAGCCAGACAATAATGCCAGACAATATTGTTGGCTGGTATGAGCGTCACAGAAAAAGCAAAACCATTCACTGTTACCATAGTTCTTGGGCATTGCTCACAGCTTGTAGTTCATCATTGCTATTACTCATCTCTCCATGAGTTGATAAGTAAGTAAGCAGGAACAGTAAGCAGGAACTGGGGATGGCAATGAAGGACCGGGAAGTCTGGCGTGGCATTGTGAAATCCACGATCTCGTCTGCGGTCGAAAAATGATGTTTATAAGTTGATGAAAACGTAGTTTAGTAAGTTAACTTATCTTTTTCTCCCCAATTTAGTCGATTTGCCAATTGTTTCCGAAAACAGGCCTGCACACAGTTGTCTGCACACAGTTGTTTTGAAAAGGTTCCTACCTAAGGGAAATAATCCCAGCTCCACAAACATTTGAGAGTGAGCATAGTAATTTCAATTTGAATATCTCATTCACAATCACAGAGATAAAATGTTCTGAGTATATTAAGTGTGACATCTTGTGCTGCCATGCGTCTCTATCAGGCTTCGAGGGGAAGATTGTCTATTTGATAAACAGAGCAGTTATGCCGTATTACAGCACTTCATTCAAAATGATTGAGCCAATTGTTTCAATTTAAGAATTCAGCCACTGCGTCACTGATTCACTCCCGCTATATTTTTCCCTGAGGAATTCTTTATCAACTTCATTGCTCAGCACTGACTCCTTAACAACCTGAGGTAGGCCTATACTGTAGGTGTGTTCACGGAAGCGAAGATAATCTTCTAGTCACTTAATTTGTGTGATTTTGGTTGCTGGGGCAAATGTGTTAATTAATGCACCTAATTAATGCAGCTGTCAAACACTGTTCTAAAATTGCTCTGTAAAGCACTTTGTGCTGCATTTATGTCATGAAAGGTGCTATATAAATACATTTTATTATTATTATTTTTATGCAGTTTGCAGTAGCAGTATGCCAATGCCCAGTTAATAGGGCGTTGCAGTGAGGCTCCAGAAGTAAATGCCACATTCAATTAGACCACAGGTAATTTTATTATCAGCCACTTACCACTAGGATCCTGTTTGTAAAATGGTTCTATTATGCTAATGTATAATCCCATATGTATAATATCACTCTAGTTTTAGCAAAAACATGTTTCATTCGTGACCTCAGAGAAGTACCCGGCCACAATGCTAAAGTCTAACATCCGGTGATGATGTCTGTGTTTGGTGGAGGTTTCAGTTCTCGCGGAAATAGTTACCGCCCCCAGATTACTGCACTGCAAAATCGACGCAGACGCATTTGACGCCAAAACTGTTTGTCCCATAGTGGGTAGCCTCGGAAACCACAGGCGTTTTTATTTTAACATAGTGGGATACGTAATTCACTCAACATCATTCGCAATGATTGTAGTTTCAGCATTTTTGACAAAACATATGTACACAGTGTTGTACCCTGCCCTTTCTTTCTGCTTTGTAATTATTTGTTGCGCAAATATTTTTTGTTTATTGTCATGAGGCTACTTTCTGAAACGTCTATGGACTAAATGAATGTGAAATCCTCTTCTGGAGCTCTCGCCATTCTGAAAGTGGGCGGGAGCTGCGATGGCCTATAGTAGTCTGGTTTATGTATAGATAATAAAGTGGTCAACTTTGGCTATGAATGTGGATGACGGCCCAGAAGCGATGCTGTCATATGACAGCTTGAACACCCCCATTTCTAACTCCATCTAGAGCAGTGGTTCAAAACAAAATATAGGAAACAAAAAAACAAAAAATTACCCATAAATATGTGTCTGCGACCCACAAATGGGTCCCGAACAAGTAAAGTGTTCGTGATAACCGTGAAACAGTGATCTATTCTAAAGCACCCTCAAACGTACATTCTCTAGCGGTTCCATGCATTCTTCACATGCAGGATATAGTTAACCTGACGTTGCCAGATCCAAGAAGCTTGCTACACAAATTTGTTTCACAGCTTATTGGGATCTGGGATCGCGGAAGCAAATTCGATGACGGGGCTGTTCCTTTTTTTCAAGATGCTTGGTAGATGATTGGATGGGACCGTCTGTCTATCACCGTGTGGGCGTGCAAACACAACCAATCATATTGACGTGTCTATATAGCTTCACATCCAGTTTCGCACATATCCCGCCCTTAGCTCACACTGATTGGTTCGAACCGGGAGCTGTTCGGTGTTAGCTGAACTCCCTGAGAGGTCCCAGATGGTTGTGGTGTTGGGGAACATGGTTACCCAATACCGCCCCCATCTGGCAAAGTCAGGTTAGGATATAGTGGCATCAACAACAACCTCTGTTCAGTGAAACAGGTGTGGAGGAGATATGTGCAGCAGCGTCTTGGTCAACGCCCTGCCACTTCTTCAGGTCTTATCTGCTTGGGTTTTTCTCCGAGATAAAGACACTCTGTGAGTGACACCAGTCATCAGCCATGCACTGCCTCTCCAAACTGCTGCTTAAGGGAGCAGCACAGGCTGACAGTAAGCGATATAGCTGGAGAGCAGAGGCACATGCAGAACAGTGTGTGGTAACTGGTAATTGGTAAATCAGGCAACACAATAGGTCTACACATGCATGACCAAATATCCAAATATCTTGTACGGAAAGCAATAGAGTCTCTCGCAAGGAGCATAGCAAATGCTGCTACTGTAGCTGCCTAAACCTCTTCGGATTCTTCTTATATATGTTTCACTAGATGCGTGTCAGGCAGGCGTGTATATCCATATATGATGTCAGCGCTGGATATTGCTGTTGTCTCCATACATAGGGCTATAGGTTGTCTCCATATATGGAGCTCTAGGTGAAAGCCTTTATAACACGTCGAATTTGAAGTCGGTCAGTTAGTCAGACCTGCGTGGCCGGTTAAGTCTCACCCGTGCTGCAAGTTAAAAATCACCCGTGGCTCCCAACATGCATGGCGGGTTACAACTAATCCATGCTGTGGGTTAAAAATCACCTGTGGCGACATGCATTCGGCAGGATTCAGATGATTGATAACAATAACAACAATGCAATACAATATATTGTGTTGGAATTACCTGCCTCAAGCAAGTTTCAAGTCCCTGCAAGTAGATTTTCATACTGTACTGAAATTAATGGAAAACATTGGCTTCCTCAAAGACCATACAAACCACAGGAGGGTAAGCTTTGAAAAATGGTCAGTGGAAATGACAAGTTGAGTCATAGGCTAGTCAGTAAGTTAAACATGCCAGACCACTGGCATGGTCCTTTTTCCATTTTCATTGCTGTTTCATTGCTATGTGGATAGCTACTGTAAATATAAAATAAAACATTATAGGTTGCATAACCCTAGTAGTACACTCACTGTCATCACATTTTAAGCATAAAAGGAAACGTTATGGAGTGTGCAATGATAGTTCTTTTTCTTTTGTCCTGGCATTCTTATCAGTTGTCAGCACCTCCCTTTGTTTTGGGTGTTCATCTCCAGTTCCTACCGTCGTCACCCAACAGATGGCCCAATCTGTCCCGTCTATGTCCTGAACCTTCACACGCTTTAATTAACGTTATCATGTCCAGCATGTGAGTGCTACGCGACTGAATGCGATCAATATGAAGAATGGGGCAACAGTTTATGACATGTTACCTTGCAGGACAGTTGTTGCTATCAAACGAGATAAAGTGAGGCTAATATTCCATTATGTTATTTAATTAATTGCACTTGTAACGAAGTGGTCCTCCGTTACTTATATAGTATTTATATTTGTATTTATATTTGCACAGCATATATGCACTTTAGTCAGTTGTATTTGCACACAAAGGAAAAGTCATGATTGAACTGGTTCATTGAAAGTATTATGAACATGGGTTGTTTCCTATCCGGCAGGATGGCCATGCATTGGACAGTACCACCTGGGGAAACAGAGGGACAGAGGGTTTGGTCATGATGGGCAAGTGCAATACAGTTAAGAGTACAATATTTTTCAGGGCAATATATAAGTACAATTATGTAATATGAGACTGTGTTATGGGTAATTGAATACTTACTGCTTCTGTTCTGTCTGTTCCAGTGTGTTCGGGCGAAAGAGTCCTCAGGCTACCAGAGCACCATATATTGGTCTGGACTGGACCACAGTGAAATGGCCAGGGGGTGTTTGAGTTATGCATTGGAGTAGACCTACTGTAGAACGCCTGTGATCATTGCACGAGGGGGGGCCGGAATGATCGATGAACTGATTAGCAATACTTCCTGTTGTTTACCGAAGACGTCATCACAAATTGACAGGTGCACTGACAAACAACAGGAAGTATTGCTAAAATCAGTTCATCGATCATTCCGGCCCCCCAGCTCGCCCGGAGAGAAAGACGTCCGTGTGCATCTCTTGAAAAAGTGGAGATAATTGACTAAATACATGTTTTGTGCCAGAACTTTCACATGGATATAAAACTAGAGGACCATATTTCACTCCACGTCTTTGGAATTATTTAATGGGTGAGTACAAACAGAGCATTTATTAGGCCGCCCATTTTACGTCCGACCAGAAATGAAGCAGGACCGTTCTATGCCTCTGATACATGAACATTTACGAAGTTAATTCAATGATCACAGGCATTCTAGGTCTAGCATTGGAGCTGCTAATGATAATGGGAGATTATCTTTCTGGTTTATCTTGCAATAGTGGGCATAATTGATATTTACTTACCGGTGTAGTGATATAGATTTATAGGCTCATGTGATGTGGGTTATGTGGGGTTCAGAAGTGTTGCATGTTTGACCGGTAATATGGTAGAGTCTGCACTGATTGTTTCAGCTGCCTATAAAAGGCTGCCATGCATGTTCAATCAATTATTCCATCAAAGCAAACGGCATAAACATACTATCCCACCACTCTCGCATCAGACTATCCAGGCATCCAGCATATCCACCTCGGAGGACAGTGTCGGTAGGCCAATCACAGGCAGGCGGGGCATTGCCATGCCTATGCTCGGACACAAACGGAATTCACGCTGCCAGCAAGCACACACACTCAGTGTTAGATCAGTGAGAGGACATGGTGGAGCTGCACACCAACATGTCCTATCTGTATGCTGCTTGTGTCATGCCATTTCCCATGCTGTAACCTTCTTTTGGGAATAAATCACGGTGTGGCTGCATTTTACCTCCTGACTCTGTGCTCATTTCCAGCCGCTTATTGCGCCAACCCAACAGCACTGTTGGTCTGTTTATAGGCCTAATAAGATAAGATAAGAGAATGTCACCAACACTAATAAAGCTATTGATCCACAAAGATAAATTCAAATGTCATGGTAGCTGCACCAGCATGGAGAATGAACCACATGGAAGATGCAATACTGTAAAAACCAAACTAACTATAAATACTTGAGCTGCTGTGGATCTGCATATATACTATATATCTGCATATATATATATATATATATATATATATACTCATACTCTAAACCAGGATGAGGCCTGGGTTATCTGGAGTTCAATGGCTGGACTTTTCCTGATATATTTCTGTGTTTTGCTCATGTTTTAATTTTCATGGTTATTTGTTCTTGTCTTCACCCAGCTGTTTTCTAGCTATGTGTAATCCTGTCGGGTGTATGAGATGAAGATGAGATATCTCATCTCTTATCCCAGAAGAACATAATGTGATAAAATGTGATAAAATAAATAATATACCAGACAGACAGAAACACAGCAGACAGGGTTAGATGGACATATAATCACACAAGACCATGCATTGACTGAGGGAGAGAATTCGTATGCATTATGCAGTCTGATGGCAATCGGTATGAAAGAGAGTCTCTATCGCTCAGTATGCATATTCGGGGGGAAAGTACATTAGTGTTCCCCAGTCAGTCCTTGTTGAGCTATTGTTTGGTGTCACTTCATGTTAGTTTGTGTTATCTGTTCTGTTCTGTTCACAAGTATCAAAACACCCAACCATTGGGTTTTGATCACTACCTGCCTTGGCTGCCTGGCTGTCCAGCTTTTGGGTCCTGACTCCTCACCACCAGATCGTGACAAAATTGATACACACACAGGCATAGTAGATGCATGGGCTGTTTACACTGTTGACTTCTCTTGTGACCACCGCGCTCTGACTTCTCGGGTCGTTATCCACACAGTGGCAAGAATACATTTACATAATTTGTATTTTCTACATAGCAGTGACAGATGTTTCGGCTATCCAGCCTTCATCAGCATGACATTGGTGAAGGCTGGATAGCCGCGACGTCTGTCTGTAGAAAATAAAAAATAATTTAAATGTACTCTTGCCATGCACTCGGTGCGATCCATCACCTGTTTTCTTTTACACTGTTCTCATTTTGGTGGGAACCCCCTGGAGCGCCCTCAAGAACCACTCTGAGAAACCCTCGGGTGATGAGAGCGTGTGCCTCGGTGGGCATTCTCTGTTATGTTTTACTGTTGTGTTATTAGGTTGTTACTGGTTATGGGGAATGTGCATCCACCGGGAGGACGTCATGGACGTAGAGTCGCCGTCCTTGCTTTAAATAGTGTTTCTACCCAACTTGTGAAAGCACACAGCTATTTAACACTTATTCACTAATCACTTACTAAGCACCTACTGTATAAGGCTATAAGCACGCAAAGAAAGCACGTTATAACCACACCTGAGCTAAGCATAATTTCAAGAGCAGACGTCTTTAGAACAAAGCCTTTTGTAAACAAAGCGGACAGTCTTTAGACAAACACACACTCTCACACACACACACACACACACACACACACACACACACGTACGTACGTACGTACGCACGCACACACGCACACACACACACACACCGAGCACTGCTGTAACTTAATAAACAAAATGTAATTACAGTAAACTAATTACATGAATTATAAATAATGTTAAGTCTACAGACAATCATAAATGCAATCACGGCTGTAATGTATAGATATGTATAAATTAGTCTAGAAAACGATAACAAATTGTCTGACATATGTTGATATGTGAACTGCATACACATGCATGCACCCATGTACATTTTGATGTTTGATTGCCTATTACGTCATCACTGTTACAGATCACACTTTCAGAGTGGAGCATTTCATCAACCTCTCTCTCTCTTTCAAATTAAAGTTTAAATGGTTAACTACAAATGTACAAATGGAAACAGATTTGTAGGAGTAGCTTATTTTGAAATGCAGCCGCCGTTAAACAATACATCTTTGTTACATTATTCTGGTGTAACTTCTGGACCTGAAGTGATAGCGCATGCTATTTGTTTTAAGAAGGAAATCTTCTCACGTAGCCTACTCTCTCACCTGTCTGTCGATCTGTGTTGAAGAAACTGCATGGTGACGTGGAATGGATAGATTCAGTATTTTAGCTGTGACGTGAGCGCCCCCTCCTGAGATACTTCCGGGTCCTACTTTTGTGTCGCTTTTGTGTCCCCATGGAGTTATACTGTGACGCTCCGTCGGACTAAATCTGAGACGAAAACAACCACGAAAGTCTAATTTTACCGCTTTCCTCGCAACAACAAAGCTGCGCTGCTCTCCAAAATCTGGCTGTGACAGGCCGTCTGCCCCACATGGAATACTATCGCCATTTTATTTGATTGTGTCAACTAAATCCTCATTAATGCAAACTAGATTCAACATACTCAAGCCTGCACACATTGTAAATATCCCCCGAAATATTTTACCGAGCAAATGGACTGTTGCCACCTTCAATAATAATGATAATAATAGTCTTTATTGTCTCCACATCATATATTTTTGTTGTCATGGACACTTGTACAAAACATTAATAATTCTACTCGAGTTGGAAGCATTAAGACCCATTTTAACCCTCTATGGCTTCCTTTCTGAAAAATAACGTCAATTTAAAAAGATTCACGCGTTTAGATATTCTATTTACAATGGGATGCGGACGGGAGCTGGTGCCACTTGGACCCGGACGTAACGTAGCACTACAAAATGACGTCTGACTTAAATACTGAATTAGAAACATCGGCCACACCGCCGCAGGTGTCTCGCTGAAGAACACCACTTATTAACCGCTGAGCATCCCACTTTCCCACCAGGAGGGAGACATTGCACTAATATAACAACTTGAATGAATTTGTTGACCTTTGTGAAATCCACCAGATAAAAGTAGGCCTGATGCAAAATGTCTTTATAAAAGTCTCTCAATAATTGAATGAATGCACTCTGTGTTACATCCCAAAGGTCAGACACCAAGCTGACATTTATACTATAAATGAAATGGGCATCTTGAGTTGCAAAACAGGTTAAATATGTATTTATACAATAACATGACAGTTAGTGAAAAATATAGTTCAACTTGCTTTTGCCCTTTGACCTACCATCCTGTCAGATTTGATAAACATGGGGAAATGTCACATGATTCAAATACCCAGACATGCAGCTAGGAGGAATCTGGACCGTCAAGATGACAAAAATAAAAGCCCCCCTGGGTCTCTCTCTTCAGACCCAGTTCAGGAGCTTCACTCCCAAGAGTGAAGCCCACAGACCGGATGACCTTAACTCACCTGAGTGCAGTACTTTCATCCGACGGAGCATTGGTCCGAACGACAACCTACCTCCTCCCTCACCCTAACCTCCCCCGGGGCAGACACCTAAACCTAACCGCAACCCTCTCCCGACCCGCAGCGCACCTCGGAGCATTGCTCCTTCGGCGCAATGCTCTGTCGGATGATAGTATGCCTCCCAACTCACCTCGCTTTCGGTTTTTAAGACATGCCGCCAGGGCTCGAGATTAACGGCGTCCCGACGTCCCGGGGACTATAAAATATCTATTTGGGACGTAAATGTATCTCATTCGGGCCGGTCTCGGGACGAGAGAAGTTTTTGCATTGAAAATGCGTATATCGCGTGCAGCGCTGAGCAGCATGAGACTATCAGGCGCTGCTGACACTTTTTGCACTATCTGCAGTGCCGTCAGTCAGACAAGTTGACAACATGAACACACCACCATTCATCCAAAGGAATCAATAAGCTGCTTATATTACTTCTGCCCCGTGGATGGGACATTTACATTGAAAAACTATCGGTTGGACAAGCGTGGATAAAACCATGGTCGTGTCTTGTGTGCTATAGCGGAGGGAAAAGTTCCATATGGACACGGGGCTACCGCTACACTACACCAACGTTAGCTTCCATGCTAGGCTTGCTAGTAGCCCCATATGTGCCCTCTCCCTACGCTCATTCTGTAGCTCCGATGAGCGTAGGGAGAGGGCACATATGGGGCTAGGCTTGCTAGCTGCTTTAACATGTGTCGCATGGAACCTCTCCCTCTGATAGAGCTACATTATAACGGGTTCCATATGGGGCTAATGTTAGTCCAAGTCAAATCCACGTCGGTCCAACCCACAGCTGACCAGATTAAATGGTTACGGCAAATTGAATAATATGTTGGTATCCTCTGAAGCAACAGATTGTTCTGGAATTGCTGCCCCAACACTGTAGAATGCACTCCTAAAAACGCTCTCATTCCACAGTTTTTATTGATTTTATTTCTTCATCTTTAGTGTTCCCCCTAAAAAAGTTTTTTTTATTTGTTTTCTCATGCCACCCATGTAAATCATTTGAGTATTCATAGCATTACTGCACGTTTATCTTTTGGTCTTGATCAAGCAGCCTACCACCAAAGTTGTATAGCTACTGTAGTCACTATTCATTGATTCACCAAAATAACAAAATCCATATGAAAATAAATATCACTGTTCTCAGGTCGAATATTGATATGCGGTTAAAATGTGATTAATTTAGATTAATTAATTACAAAGCCTCTAATTCGATTAACATTTTTAACCCAGCCCTATTTTTCATCTGGGAGCATTTTGACTAAATCAGTGTATTTTCTCTATCTACTGAAGAAACATGAAGCCAAACTAATAATGTAGCCTACTGCATGTATTGTATTTCTATTATGCAATAGGTATACAGTTATTAATTTCGCAATCTGAGTGGTCCTTTTTTTAAACTTTTTTTCCCGGGACGGTCGTCGGTATACATTCACTTTGGGACGGTTCAAATTGTATTTTGGGACGGTTCCGGGACGTTGGTGAAAAAAGTTAGTCTGGAGCCCTGCATGCCGCATGTGCCTCCGTCAGAGCCAGAGAACACTTCATTAATTAATAACTCCATACCCATTTTAACCCTCAATGGTTCCTTTCTGAAAAAGGTTACTCACACGTTCCTATAAGAAGCGAACGGGAGCAGGTGCCTCTTGGACCCGGACGTGACGTAGTAGGACTACAAAGTGACGTCTGACTTAACGACAGAATAGGACCTCCGGGGATGGAATGACGAGATGAACTATTTTAGACGTATGAGTTGGCGAGACCATTTAATGTCATGGTCACACACCTGTACCGTCGCCGTGCAGCCTGTATTGATTATACTTGACACATTACAGTGTCAATTCGATCTGGCTGTCACTCCCGTCAGTCATGATCATGCAAAGTGACAAGCCAGAGGTGAGGATCACTCTGGTCTGTGATAGCTCATCTGCACTGTGAAAACATATGGGCTGTTGAAATGGATGCCCTAAGCAACTGTGCATGTCCAAACTTCTGGCTCATTAAGTCCTCCTGGGGGAATAAGCACCTGCGAATAGATGAGACGGTAAGACACGGAGGCAGGAAGGACAAAGCAAGTGAGCAGACACGAGCACGGCACTGAGTGCGATTCTGACGAGAACATTAACAAGCTCATTCTCTCCATGCTGCCGCTTAAGCCTGATTAATGAGGACAGATGTGTCGAGTAGAGTAGGAGTCAAAAGAGAAGAGACAGAGAAAGAGACAAAAAGTGCATACAAATATGCCGGGATACAGACATGGCAAGGACATGGTAAGGACATGGCAGACACCTGACAGGAAATCAATTACCCAGCTTGCTTTAATAATCTGATCCACATGCCCTATGATGCGATGGCCTGTCTGCATTATGCATTATGCTCAATCTATTTCAAACTTAAAGGACTACTTCACCACTTTACAACCTATCTTCGTATAATTGGTACACACTAATAATCATGATAAAATGGCACAATTCTTTTCTACTCAGTCTGTGTCTCATAGGAGGGCTGTGGGCAGTTTAGAAACCGTCTTCCAGTGACATCATCATTAGGCAGATTTTTTTTTAAACAAGATTTTTTTACAAAAATGTTTAGATTTTCATTATTGTGAGAACGATGGCTTCCATTTTCGCATTGTAACTTTTCAGGACTAGAAAGCCTGCAGTTCCTATTAGCTTGTATTCCCCATCGATGATGTCACTGGAAGACGGATTCTGAACTGCCCACAGACCTCCTATGAGACACAGAATGAATAGAAAACAATTGTGCCATTTTTTCATGATTATTAGTGAGGACCTATCATATGAAGATAGGTTGAAAAGTGGTGAAGTGGTCCTTTAAAGCCGTTCTCTTCTACAAATAGAACAGATCGATGGCCGTCAGGAATTGAGCTGCAGCTGGAGTTTTGTCTGTTGATCCACAAGATTAAATATACGTCAATCCACATAATGAAATGTCACCGAGTCACATTATTTCAATTTTCCAAAACAAGCAATGTGAGAAACTAAATGAGGAAACAATGAAAAAACATTTGGTGGTGGTGGAGGAGGAGGGAGGGGGAGGTATTGTTGACCCTGCCCGCTACCAAGATTACTAGAAATCATTACTCATTACTGGTCTTGTTAAACCATGACCTGCAAAGTATTAGCCTAAGAGGCTTTGTTGCCCTCATTAACAATTACAGGAGCAGTGCCCTGAGCAATTTGATGCCATAGGCAGGATTTCACCGGGTGAAAAACAGTGAGATGGTAAAGAATACAGAACAAAAATCCTCATTGTAAACTCTGAGACTGTTGGAACTGAAAGAGTGGTCTGGATATAGACAAATCCATGAAGGAGTGCCCTGTAGGCCAGGTGTAGATAATCAGTGCTGCGGTGTAAAGCTGTGCTTAATACACCTCAGCTATGGCCGTGCCCAGGGCACCCCTTTGTGGATTTGTCGTCTATATACAGTATATGCATCAAGTGGAGAGTCTCCAGCCTCTCCACTCGAGTCTATGGGAGGATTCACACTATGGTCCCGGGTGCGCACTTGGGACCACTTTGCAGATGTTGTGGTAGTGTGAATGATGCGTACCGTTCCTGGGAACGGATTGCCCAACCATACCCGGGATCACAATCAATCAAGTCTCGGATACAGATTGCTGCAATGTGAAAGCCATCTGTACTAAAAGGAGGAAGTGGACTATAATCATAATTAATATATTTTTATAATGACACATTCTTTTACTTTTACTTGTACTTCTGGTAGTTTGAATGTTGACAAAGAATGATTGATAACCCACTAGTGTTTGAGTAGCACAGCACGAGCCATGGGAAGAAAAACACAAAAAAACACATACCATGCACTGCAGCTAGGACAAACATACCAAGGTTTAGTTCAAGGTTGTCTTTATTTGTCTCCCTAAGGAGAAATGTGTCTTGGAGACAGAGTACAAACAACAAATACACATTCACAGAAGGAAAAGTAAAACACCATGAAACACACCAACATAAAAAACTGAGATATTGCACACATTCCCCCCTGCATTCAGCAATCTCTGATTGAGCATTTTGATTGACAGGGGAATGAATGAGTGTTTAAATCTATTATACACACACACCGTGGAGTTCTATATCTCCTACCGGGTGGCATTAGCTCGTACTCTCGGTTCAATACATGCAAAGGGTCAGATATTAACAATATTCCGAGCTTGTCGTATCACTGCTTGTTCAAAAATGGCCTTGTGAGTGATGGGGTGTGGATATGCCCATGATCTTCCCAGACATATTTGCTAGCCTATTTATTATTTATGAGATTTGTACTTCACAGTTAGATTGCCAAACCAGCTGCACATACCATATCTCAAGATTGATTCTATACTAGCCCTGTAAAAGTAAAAACCCAATATCCCTACATTTCTTTGCCCTTTTTTACTATTTTGCAAAACATTTTTGAATAGTTAAAATGGCCAGTCTACAAGCTCACAACGTGTCAATGTGGATTGGCTAGTTGAACTATTCAAAAATGTTTTTCAAAATAGTAAAAAAAGGCAAAGAAGTTTAGGGATAAGTTTAGGGAAAATGGAGCCTGGAGTCTTCAAGTCTTGGACCTCTAATATGAAACCCCAACTGACTGCCGAGTGTGACCATGGACCAGGCCTCTTCATGGAGCCCACCAAAGTGTAGCCTCGGAAACCCAGACGTTTTTATTTCCAGGGAGTCCACTTCAATTCGGCATAGAGTAGCGCAAACATTGCTCACTCTCTGCTGATTTCTGATCGTCTGCACCTTTGTTAAATTGACACACACGCACACATGTACACACACACACACACACACACACACACACACACACACACACACACACACACACACACACACACACACACACACACTCCTCTCTCTCTCTGTCGCTCTAAGTAATTAGTCTCTCACAGTGCACGACCATGGACTGCTATCATAATATAATATGATAATATTAGGATATAGTGTAGTGGTGTAATAATATTATTATTACACCACTACACTATATCCTAATATTATCATACATATCATTATTATCCTATATAATTCATTATTATTGTTATTGCTACTACTTGTATTTGCCTGTATCTCTTTCCCTGTCTATCTCTCTTCTATTCTTTCTTCCTATTCCCCCTCAAATCCACGGGTTCATGTACTTTATTATTTCCATTGTAATCCCCATAGGGGGATTTTAGATTGTCTCTAAGGACTGTTTGAAAAATAAACTAATTATCCAGGCCGTTTCACTCATATGCATATGAAGAATCAACTGACTGAGAGAAAACGCTATTGTTACTGCTACTGAATTAGTTTTTCGCTAGAAACAGACTGTATCATATATGACTGACGGTCGCAAACGATACAGAGACACCTCCCTGACAATAACGTAGAGACAGCTTGTTTTGGACCACAATGCTTACATGAAACGATTTTAAGATGACCCCATGTTATTCTCCATAGAGAAATTACTTCCGTGAACCCCTTAGAACCAGGGGATGAGCGAGTGACGTCAGCTTTAGTTGTGTATTGTTGTTATGTTATTATTATAACTCAAGACAACAACGTCAGGAACACAGCCAAACTTTATTATTTGCTCTAAACTCTGAAAGTGACTCTTCTTCCGTGACATGACATTTTCTGTCTCCCAAAGCCCCATAGTCCACAGCGCCCCTCTGAGACACATAAGTTGAATGAAGTGTACCCCGGGTGCGCTGTTGAATCTCGGCCAATGTGAATCATGGCCAGCGGGGACCAGGCAACCGTATTCAGGAACGGTTCAAATCAAACAGACTCAGTCCGTCTCAGTGTGAATCCCCTGGCCTATATGTCTCTCAAGACAGATTCAGAGCTCCGCAGCTGAATCTGTCGGCATCTCACGTTACGTATAGAGTTGTTGTTATTAGGAATGAAAACAAAGGAGCACCACCGATAGAGGAGGGCTGGAGGAGATTGAACAGAATGTCATCTGTGGAATGAAAACAAAGGAGCACCACCGATAGAGGAGGGCTGGAGGAGATTGAACAGAATGTCATCTGTGGAATGAAAACAAAGGAGCACCACCGATAGAGGAGGGCTGGAGGAGATTGAACAGAATGTCATCTGTGGAATGAAAACAAAGGAGCACCACCGATAGGAGGGCTGGAGGAGATTGAACAGAATGTCATCTGTGGTGCCCCCAGACAAAATCAAAGGATCAAAGGATATTTCTTTTTGCAGATGGGTTGCATAATATCATTACTCAATCAGTGACTGTGATGATGATCCAAATTTTCCATACTGTCTTTGTTTTTAATCATATAACTAAACTTAGCACGTATTTCACCTATTGTTTCCTCCAATCTGCAGCATCTGATGGTGGTTTATTTGGTAGAACTCTGGGTAATATAATTGTTATCCTCTATAATGGCTCATAAGAATGCAAGTCATCCTCACCTTGCTCATTTGCAGGAGAGGCTGCTTTACGTACATGTGATCTAATGTGATCACTAAGACAGTAACTATACTGTACAAGAGTGAAAAGAATGCTCTGGAAAAAAAAGCCACCAATTGGAAGAAGGTTCCACAAAAGTTCCACTGAATTATGTGGCCTGGGCTACAGCCCTCATTCACCCCCCTCCCCCCCCATGAAGAGGCATTAATGTTACACTATGTGCAGTCATTAGTATTATAGAGAGCCCCGTTTGTGTTTGTGTGTTCGTGTTCCAAAGGCACACCAGTTCCAAGCCTCCACATTAATGTCACATACGGTATATGGGCCTGACTCTGGCCTCAAACAGGATACTTTTCTCCTTATCAATTTGCATAAAATCTGTACACTTTACGGCCCTTATTTATCAACACGGTGTACACCCAAAATTGGGTTGATAAATAAGGGCCGTACATGTCCACTACGGGTCCTGCCCTACTGCCAATCTGAGAAGAACTGAGAAACTTAAGTCCTCCATGAAATCACAATTATGGTCACAATAATTCACCGTGGGTGGGGTATAATTCAATAAGGTATCTGGGAGCTTGGCTTTGGACGGGGCCGCGTAAAGCTCTGTCCGCACAGGGCTTCAAAAAGGGCCTGTGGATGCCTTCAAAGTCCATTCAAAACACTTGCAAATAGCAATCTCGATGGCCACCAATTGGCAGCAGAGCACTGAGCATGCATACCCTGCCACTGAGGGGGTACTCTACTTTGGTCCGATCGACTACCTACCCCAAACCCTCACCCTAACCATAACCGCGAGCACGGGGCAGCACACCTAAACCTAATCCCCAACGCTATCCCTAGTCGGACCAATGCTCCTTCAAACCAATGGTACAGTATGTCGGACCAAAGTATGCTCCCCCACTGAGGAAGGGGAAATGCAATGGAAACATCCCGCAAACAAATGTGACAGCATTGATTGATCATGGCGTTCAGTGGAAGAAGGATCCACAACAAGACTGAATTATGTATTATGTATGAGGCATTGTTACACTATGTGCAGTCATTCGTCAGATCTGCTAGTGAGCTTCTGCAGCTAAGGAAGGTTATAGTGGGAGGCTGCGGCTGCTGGTTCAGTGGGAAGGGGCTGTCGGCTAATGGCTCTGACTCAGCTAAAAGGGAAACCGTACTGTCGTGACAAGCAAAATATCACACCACAATGATAGAAAAATATAGATCCTGCTCGTTGCCATGAGCACTGCGACAATTGCAGGGTAAGAGTCCTCGCTTGTTCAACACAGCATGATGTACATTGTGTACACGCACCCCATAAGAGCTTGGAGAGAAATCTGATTCATGTGGACAGCTACAGGAAAAGGAGAGTCTTTGTGAAATACCACTAGTAGCCTTTTTACAATAAGCACTTCTGGTCTTGGCACAAAAGCTCAGATTTCATTTTGTGAAATTACCTTTAACAAGTATATGGATCCAATATTTTCAAGAGCCTTGTAAAAAAGTTATATTAAAGTCTGACATTTAATTTCTGAAGAGCATGGCGAGCTCCCCTGTTAGCCCTCAATGACCATCTAATGCAAAGAGGCATTAGTCATTTCCGCTGCAATGAGCTGTCAGCCGAGCTCCTTCACCCCAGCCTTGGAACACATTGAGGGCTTTATCACAGGAGTGCATGGCCACATTAAATGTTAATGGATGCCATTGCCAGGCCAAGCAGAGGCGGTTTTGTTATTGGCATTGGGGGGGATTACATTACACAGAACAAAAATGCAAAAGGGCGAAAGGCGTCTGAAAAAGTGCAATCAACGTAGTATTGTGTTTTTGACATATTTTCTTTTTGATCTCAATTGTTGACCACCATATGATCAACAATGTGTAAAATAAAAAAGACAATCTCATTTATCATGCATAACAAATAAAAATTTCATGGCATAAAAACAATGCTTGTTTTTTTTTTTACTTCACATTACAGTACAGGAAGGCACAAGCACAGGGAAAAAGCCTGTTGTGTTGTGTTGAACATCACTACGACAGCTCTGTGCTTTATTCAAAAATAGAACTAGAAGGGTTTAGTGGGTGGAAGGAACATGTTATTCCAATCCCTCCATCATCATATCCCCAGCTGACCAGCTGTGAGTGTACAGTACCTACCCTACACTGGGAGAACATGCAAATCCTGTATCCCTTTGGCCATTCGCCTCAAATTGTCCTCGTTTATTTCAATAAGGAGTCCTTTTAAAACATTACAGCGGAAGTCCTCGCTAGTAGTAGCTGCTTTAAGGGTAACTTTTTTTTTAATTGTTGTTTCTTATAGCATTTCTTTGTTATGTTTTTTAAACTATTAATTTTCACTTACTCTCACTGGAGAAAAGTCGGTATAGGCATTGTGTTATCTGTTGAATGTTTTGTTCTGTAGCGTTACCGTGTAATATGTGAACCCTATAATTATGCCTTAATGTGTGCCAGTGCATACTGGGACTTCTAAAGTGTTATGCACATTAGCCACAGTCTAAATCTTTTTAATTTCAACCACGTTACTACTACGTAGGCTACTTGTGATGTGAGGAAGTTTAATTCTACTACTGATGCTTCAAACATGTTCATATAGGCATAAAGGAATCCAGACTTGAGGCTTGTCAGTGGCTTACTGTTTAATAGCTTTGGGAATTGGGATCAGCCCAAGTGTTTGGCCATCCCAGTGAGTAGCACTCATGGATCAATAGTGAGAAAATGGAAGCTGCATCATAACAAACAGGCACTGACTAGACAAGGTCATCCCTCCAAACTCAGCATCCGAGCCCCAGAAGGGGAATTGTCAGGAAAGCCACAGAGAGGCCAACAATCACTTTGAAGGAGCTCAGAGTTCAGTGGCTGAGAGTGGAGTGCACCACCCAACCATATCAAGAACTGCAAATACAAGTGTTATATTTGAATTAAGAATGGATGGACTGGAGCAAAAGAAAAATAAATTGAGATACTTCCTGCAACCTGCTTCAGTCTCAAAAACTGAAGTTTTGGATAAACGTTCATCTTTCAGCAGGATCCCAGGCACAAGGCCAAAACAACACTAGAGTGGTTAAGAAAGAAAAAGGTGAATGTCCTATATGACAGTTCCCCTGATCAAATAGGGGCAAAGTATTTTATTTTTATGTTTAGGCTTTGATTTACTGAGGTTGTACGCCCGGGGCGAGTTGGTAAAGGGGCGAGTTGTTTTGTATTCGAATTGTCTATCCTACTAAAACCGAACCATGGGGCTTTATGCGCATTGCGCTATGGTTTTGTCATAGCGCAATGCGACGTCTCTCTCTCTCTCTCTCTCTCTCTCTCTCTCTCTCTCTCAATTTGTTTTGAGGTCTCCTGCTGTCAGTAGCCAAGCCAACATTATGAACGAAATGCTGCACAGATGTAAATTGATGGGGAAATAGCCCAGTTCCCCCTCCCCTCGCTCTATCGAAACAATTGAATGGTCTGGACTGGCTGCGTGTTGAAAAGCCAGTTGGTAGGCTACTTTTTATTTTTGCGAGATTGTAAAGTTTTTCACGTTTTGAGATCACACTTTTACTCAGAGATCCTTTCACCTACATAATGTAATAGTTTCAGGCAAAGGACATACACATGTCTGCTATCATAAACCACTTAAAGGTTTTCAATTGATGAAACAGGTTGTGAGTTATTAAACTGAAAGTAACTGTTACTCACCGTGGATGCCGTAAATGCTAAAAACGCCATTAAACATGGCATAAATAAATTATATTTCATTGAAGCAACTGTTTTTTCATAACATCATTGTTTTCTTAACATGATGGATGTGATACGATGTGATACCACTTCACTGACTTTGCACATCCTTCTTTGGCTTTGCTTACAGACCAGATCTGAGCTTAGTGAGAGCTCAGTGACCAGCTCATGAACAAACACTATTTCTGAATGACTGAGATCTTTTGTAAAGCAATTGCTTCTGGCAAATAACAGAAGACATGTAACACATTATTGTCTGCTGTGTTGCTTTTCAATGTGTACACTGTTAGATACCTTTATAGAGGTATCTAAAGAGCAAAAAGTATGTTTATGAACGTGCCAATTATCGCAAGACTGTTCACTGTTTCCTCGTTTCCTGTCTGGCAGCAAAATCTCGCGATACCTCCGGAACAGAAACTATACCTGCTGCTGTTTAAATCCTCAAATAAAATGATGTACTGTGCACTCTGTGCACATCATGACCATGTCACTTCCTTCTCTAATCTTCCTTGGGCACGTTCAAACTGGTCACATACTGACGCGATGACGTCATGACGGCATTGAACAATCAAGAGATCACGTGCACGTTACAATCATAACGCGTTATTTAAAAAAAATAATAATACCGACTACTGGAAAAATATGTAAAAGAAAATATGTAAAATTCAAAAATCCTCTGAGATTTTATTCTGTATATTCTCACCCAGGCATTCCTTGCTGCCTGAGTTTATCCAACCAAGGGCAGGCATACCAAGCTGAGACATATACAGTAGGCACATCATGATACATTGGGATCCGCTTGGATTTTCCATAATGTGGGGACAGAGTTGTGGGTGCGTGCGCGCATGCGTGCGTGCATGCATGTGGGTGTGTGTGT
Source organism: Protomyctophum parallelum (assembly GCF_964188405.1). Lineage (NCBI taxonomy): Eukaryota > Metazoa > Chordata > Actinopteri > Myctophiformes > Myctophidae > Protomyctophum > Protomyctophum parallelum. Next base: position 11,270,846 of record NC_139698.1, on the reverse strand, counting down.
GTGTGTGTGTGTGTGTGTGTGTGTGTGTGTGTGTGTGTCTGGCAGCAGGAGGTAGAGCGGGAGAGGAGTGGAAAGTGAGTGTATCATCAGTGACAAGAGGGAATGTGGGAAGAGGACGGGAAATGAGAGAAGATTTACTCAAGAGGAGGGAAAAGGGCAGCTGGCATTACAGGGCTTCATATCATTCTCTGAGTGTAAACGACCCCTGGTAAATCGGCATCCATTTGAGAAATATGAAGAAACAGCATGTTGCCATGTGCCAGCAGGGGTATTAAACATATTGGTTTAGTCTGAGTGAATTTATACAAGCTCCCAGCTCGTCAGGAGAGTGGGATTGTTAGACCAGGCCTTACAGTCTTTAAGGACCATCGCACCACATTGCCAAAACACTCCTCATGAAGCACGCTGGACGTCAATATGTGAGTGTGAGTGTTCGAGTGTGTGGGGGCGCATGCGTTGGTCAGAGGTACTAACAGACCGACATGCAACAGTATGACATCATGCGTGGCTGGTTAAGACTCACCCGTGGCTCCTGACATGCATTGCCGGTACATTGCAAGTAGCCAATCTACAAGCTCACAATGAGATCAAGGTAGGAACAGAGTGCATTCTGGGATTGATTGGGCCAAAGTTAACCAGAGCATGTGAGCGGAGCGCGGAGCAAGCGAGGAGCGGAGCGGGGGGATTTTGACGTGAGCGCGGAGCGGGTTTTTAAATGTGTCAGATTGACTTCCGGAGCGAGAACTGTCCTCCGCTCCGAGCCGCTCCGAGCCGCTCAATGCACACGGCACGGCTAATTTACATCATGCTCCATGCTCTGGGCCAAACACATGCGCGCGCTGGCCGTTGACTATCACTGAAACAGCGTTCACGTATCATCATGAACGTGTGCTATGATAGTCAACGGACCAGCGCGTTCATGTGTTTGGCCCAGCGCTGCAAATACCAAATTCAGCCACTATGTCCATTTCGCCTCAGGGTTTCCTCCGGGTGCCGTCTCTATTAATATATACTCTAAGGCTGGACCACACATAGACATATGACATCATCAACTTGTGACATAGGAGCAGATCCTATTGAGTGAAAATTCTCTATTTATGAAAGAAATTTAAAATATATTTCAAGTTTTTATTTTTTTAAATTTTAGTTATAGAGGGCAAATATAATGTTTTAAGGCATATTTGTCTTATTAGCAATGGATCCTTTAAAAAAAAGAAACTAAATTACAGCAACTACAGTATTAACATTTTAAGTTGTATTTTAAGTTGTGCTGTCTTAAAGTGGATATAGGAAGATTGGTGGGGCGGGAAAAACGTGTTGAAAAGAAAATCAAGGGCAGACTGTGGTTTGAAAAATCTCTGCTGCTGTTCCCCGCAGCGACCAGCATCAGGATATCTCATTTGATCGAATTCCACAGCCTGAAATTCAGTGATAGATATATGAAGCCAGTGCCACCTAGCAAGTAAAGGGCCAGTTCCCTTTTCTGTAAACCACCATAATATAATAATATAGTAGATGTTGTTACTCACCAGCGATGGGATGACTTTCACATTAGACACAAACAGAGAAAGAAACGTTTTTGCGCTTGGTGCAATCAGCGTGAAAGTGTTGATCATTGACTACCATAAGTGGTCGTCACATACAGGAAGGTGGTCCGCTCTATTGCCTGATAATTCATCTACAAGCTAACAACATGTCGCAACATGACATATGTAATATGTTATGCGTAGGCAAACTTCCTCTTCTTTAAGTTTGCACACTTAAATGTAGCAGTCTATGGCTAGGGCAAAAGCTTGACGCACAAATGGAGTTCTTCACAGTATTGTACAAAAAAAGGTTCTTTACTTTGATCAAAAAACAATACAAAAACGTATTTCCTTTCTGTGTGTGTACGTGTGGTCAAAAACTTCACTTCACACTGCCAGCAAACCCCCCAGACAATATGAGTTGCTAATCAACATGGCAATAAGCAGCATCCCATTGGCTAAGGCTCATTAATACAATTAACTCAGAACTCACAGAGCTGCATTCTACAGGTCATTTTAACCTCCTAATATCACACAGGTGCAGAGTATAGGACTCGTTAACCCCCACTATGGCTCTTACATTATGAGTTTGTTGATCTACTATTTCTGGTGCCCACCATCACACAGTTAAGTATAAACCCGTAACCCATATACATCTCTAAATCAACACCAGTAATGCCCTCTGATGTACCATTGGGAATCTAGGAATGAGATGTCACTATCAATAAGCCCAACGTCTTGCATTTGATAATGTAATAAACTATTATATGGCATTATGGTCTTAATATGCAGGTATTTGCCCCGTCGGTTTCAATTAGTGTGATGAATTGATGTGCTGAAAATGCTTTTGATGATGAATGATTTTGAGATTAATTTGCCAGATCGATTTGAGGAGATCTTAAATAAAGCACAGGGGAACTGCTCACCCCATCAGACCTCACTGTGGGCAGCTCAGAGGGGTTGTTTATTTGTGTGTAACGCCGGCTGGATTGTTCAGTATAAGCCTCTTTAGTGATGCAGGGTCAAGTTGGCTCCCCAATACAACCACAGTCATGGTCATTCAAAAAATCTATGGCTTTCTCAAGCAGATGCACACGGCCGCGCAGATGGGATCAACTGAACTGATTCAGCCAAATCACCTGATTAACATCCCCTCCAATCAGCTGAGAGTCTATCCAAGTCACCCAGGAGCAGATGGGAGCACTAGTTGAGAACTTGAGACACTCAGATGTGGATGTATCCATCAGGGGGGGAGAAGGAAGACCAGAACAAGAGGCACTGGAGTCGTTGGAGTGGCTTGTGTATGGCATCATGAGGACATGCAGATTTATGCATGTGCACTGCAGGCCCAGGTGCATAGATAAGCACAGGCAAACACACAAGACAAAACAAAAGCACACAACGACAGAGAGAGAGAGAGAGAGAGAGAGAGAGAGACACAATCCATGCACACCCTTCATCGCTCTCTTCCTCATAGACAGATAGCAACGTGCTGCAGCCCATATGAATGAGTGGCTCTTCTGAAATGAACTTGTAAAGGCCACACTTTCCCTTGAATTGTTCAAGGCCAGCAAAGTATATTCATACAATATTAAAATGCACTCATTACGCCCATTAGCCCGTAAATCATTGAGTGGGAATGCACCTGCCTACTTGTCAGCGTGCTCCCTAAATACTTGCAGACCCCTTAGAATTAAGCCGTAATACCACATTGAAAAGTTTTTGCATATCTATTTCTGGTGTAACACTTTGGAACAGCTTGAATGAGGAACAAAAGCAATCTCCTTGTATCAATCAATTTAAAGCATTGTACAAAAACATGATATTTTCAAGATACAGGGAGGAAGAAAATGGTTAATTCATGAGTACTCTACAGAGGGGTGGGAGTTTATAAGTTTGACCTATTCTCACTCCTTTTCGGATATGCTTAGATTTCTTTCTTTGTCTTTTCCTATTATTTCTTCTTGCTATATTTTAATCTATTTATTTTGAATTGTTTTCTTTGTGATGCGAAATGCATAGAATTGTTTGTTTTATTGGCATATTCGAAATATACATGACAAACAAACGTACAGTCCATGTAAATACTGAAAAGACAGCAACAAAAAAACAACAACAAAGAAAACAAGACTAGCAACGCCAAGTTAAACCGGACCCTATAGACACATGCCAGTGGGGATTTAAGTGTTTGCGAATGTACTATACTAATAGTGTGTACCATATATTCTAACACACAGTGGTACTATCTGCATGCACTTTATGAGTTTTTACAATATTGATCACTTTAAGTATTAGTATTACATGATGAATGCTGAATGTGACTGTAGCAACCAGGTATACGCATCAACAATTTCCACTATGGAAACTCCCGAACAAATTGACGTGATCTTCATATATGGAGAGGGCCATATATGGTGGCGTGACATGTCGCGAGGCGTGATGTCATGAGGCATGACCATGGAGGCGTTAAGGGTCTCCGTGATGTCACGTGATGTCACGAGGTCAGATCCATATATGGAAATCTAAGTGTCTCACGTGATGTTACAAGGGATGATGGATTGGCAACCATATATGGTGGTGCGTGTGACGGACGCTATAGACGCAGGATTCTAAGGGTCTCCATGACGTCACGTCACGTGATGTCACAAGGCATAATGGATTGGCAACCATATATGGTGGTGTGACGGACCAGGGGGGTAGTCAGACAGATATTTTGTGAAGCCACTGAGGAAATCGGGATTTCCTGAAAGTTCATACAATGGCCTGTTGTGGCGCTGTCATTGGACCCAGAAAAACCCATAGCCCCATAGAAGTCCATGTATTTGGGCCCAACTTCACCTAGACTGTATTACCTTAATAAACATGGTCATGAATACTTTCTGCTTCCAGTCACTAGTTTAAAGTCTCATTTCTAATGTCATAATATTCTTTTTGGAAAATTATGGTCCCATTTATTAAAAAAATGATCATAAAGTTGCGTATGTTCTGAGGGGCGTGGCTACCGTTACAGTCTATGATCGGGATTCCCCTCCCACTCGAGTCAAAATAAAAACCAACGGAGAAGAAGGGGGGAAGTCCCGCCTCGTTGTCTGGGCCAGCCAATGGCCAGCTGGGCCCAAACGGATCTAGAAAGATGGCGATTTACAGTGCAAGGACTGACAGGCTTCATTTTACGTTCATGTTAGACCCGGAGAACGCTTTGTCCATATTTTTTACAGTCTATGTGACGGACACGAGAAGCAGGATTTCATAGTAAATGCGACCTTCGGTCGCAATCACAAAACTTTATAATTTATAAAGTGTGCAGGGACCTTTAGGGTGAATTTGCATTTACCAGAGCACATCCTCATGCGTTGGCAAAACCTGTTTGGTCCGACTTGCATGCATTTCACCGCAACGTGGGTTTGATCTATGGCCAGTATTATTTCAGGTTAGAAAGCATCAAACAGGCTCAAAAAAGGTGTCCTCGAAGTGTCCTCGAGAGACACTGAACCATAAACTGCTCCCGGTGAGCAGGATGGTTGGTTTCCTGTGCCGTCAGTGTGTAAATGGGTGATTGTAGTAAAGTAACATTAGGTGTTTGAACTGGGGTCAGCTGTGGGAAGGACTATAGATATTTATGTGGCACACGCTCTTACTCACACAGATGACTCACGTGTATACTTACAGGAAAGTGATTTGAACTGTGATCAGCTGCAGAAAGGACTGTGGCCCTTTGTATGTGCTCTTACTCTCTCTCTCGTATGTCCTATAGACCTAGACCTTCAGCTCCGTTGCAGAAAGCCAGTCCAGTGTGTCATTGTCTAGGTCAATTAGCCCACGATCACCATTCGGTGGCCGGTATATAGGGCAGCTGCATGGTCAGCACGTGTTCCACAGTCTGTAATGGGTCCCCACATTCGCAGTGGGCACTGTCTCTCTCTCTCCCTCTCTCTCTCTCTCTCTCTGTGTATATATATATATATATATATATATTTGAACCAATTCGGTAGAATGGCCTACACACACACACCGTATATATAATATTTTAAGCCAGTTGTAAGCGCTTTTGTCGAAATAAGCTCCCAACGCATCTCAATGTGATGCATTGTGAGCTATTTCTCTGAACTTTTTTAATCTCCCTTGAGACAAATACCGAATATTACAATAAAAACTAAAATTAAATTATAGTGTACTGTATGAGTCATCATGTGACCGAGTCATGTCTATCTTCAGATCATCCTTTCAACTGTACAAGTATGGGGCTTTTCCTGTATGGATTAACATGTTTCTTCAGGTGACCACTTTGACAGAATCGTTGTTCACAAACTGTACAAGTAAATGGTTTTTCTCCTGTATGAGTCCTCATGTGTCTCTTTCAGAACACCATTCTGACTGAATCTTTGTTCACAAAGAGTACAAGTAAAGGGTTTTTTCTCCTGTACGAGTCATCAGTCTCTTCAGATCACCACTTTGACGAATCTTTGTTCACAAACTGTACAAGTAAAAGGTCTTTCTCCACTCACAGTTTGTATTGAGTTGTTACTCTGTTAATAAATATTTCAATCAATCAATCAATCAATCAGTATAGTGTTCGCTGTGTGACTCTTCATGGATGGAGTTTGTTTTAATGATTTCAGCTTGTTACTAAAATGCAATCTTTGTCATTCTACATGTTGTGTCTTGAGCGATTTCAGTGTGTTTAAAGCTGACTGATGTTCCCTGGTCTCCTCCCACTCCTCACTGTCTTCAGTGGTGTCAGATTCAGAACAGTGTGAAGAAAGGAGCTCATCACTATAGTTGGCTGTGATACTTCTACATCAGTTTTAGTTTTCATGTGTTCAGTTGAGATGCTGCATGGCTATAAACTCTGTCTCTCATGTGTTTCATCACTTTTTACTGTTAGTAATGTCAAATTGACAAAATTGTTTATGAAGGGTAAAGCAAGCATGTCAAGGGTATGTCAAGGTAGCCTGGCGCGGCCAGACTCATAGCGAGGGTTCACTGATGCGGGGAATAATCTTCAGTGAATCCCCGCTATGAGGCTGGCCAAGCCAGGCTAATGTCAAGGGCCTTCTCCACTGTCTATTATGATATGATATGATATAATTATTGACGAACCCCTTCACTTTTCATATACAGTATTTGCTGAATGATTGGGTGCTTTCTTCAGGTCCTGCTACCTGTTCCAGTTTGTCTTTTACCTTACTTGACTTTCACACCAAAGGTATTATTATTCATTGTGGTATAAGACAGGGATTAATTTACCAGCACAAAAGGAAATGCCCTTCAGGAATCTTTTATTTAGTTTGCACATGCTGGGCAGCATACAGAGACGTTTTCAGTGTTAAGACAAAGCTGAAACACGTAGGCTATGTTCCTCTGTATGCTGCCTGTGTCAAAACCAAATAAAATGCCTGAAGGACATTTTCTTGAGTGCTGGTAATCTTTCTGATATATATATATTTTTTACACCCGTGTGAACTGAGTGGTGAAACTCCCCCCCCCCCCCTTTCCTCTCTCTCTCTCTCTCTCTCTCTCTCTCTCTCTCTCTCTCTCTCTCTCTCTCTCTCTCTCATTAGCAGGCAACAGTGCAGCACTCTCTCTCCGTTTCTGGCACAACAGCGCCCCTACTGGTACTAATAGTCATACTCGTGCTCATTAACACATAGGCGGACACATAGACACATAGGTACATAGGTGAACATGGACATTGCTGTTTCTTGGAGTGGTTGCACCACTCAAAAACTAAACCATGCAACTGGTAACAAATTACTAGAAGAAACCTGAGTGCTTGGCTTCTCTAGTGCAAGTTCATTGTTAATATGGGTATGTAAAACGCATACGCACGTACAAACACACACACACACACACACACACACACACACATGATTAATATGGCGACCCCTTCGGGCGCCAACCTACTCAGTCAGGACCATGCAAAATGGGAACCATGCAAGTTGGGAATATACACCAACATGCGCAATACACCTGATGTAGTTGTTACACATGTTGTCTGACATGTTGAGGTCTTATCTCACTTTTACGGAAAGACCTCCTCCTTCTCACGTGTGTCGGTTTTGCGCGCTGCATTAGCCCTCAGACTGGATTAGCTTGCTCTTCCTCTTTCATGCGTCAGTGCTACAGTACGTGCAGCATTAACCGGTCGTCGCTTCACTCACGCATCTGGCGATTCAGCCCCATGTGCATTGTGCCGCCTGTTTCGTTCACCGTGGCTCACTCCATCCATGTTCTCAGCTCTCACACTTTCTGTTCCATAGAACTTAAATTGGCACAAATGTTATGTGTCACAAAGACAAAGTTCAGGCAATCAGTTAAGCACGTGATGCGAAACTCCACTAATAGCCAACAGGTTGGATTGGGCAGTCATGGAAGCCGGTGCATACACTCTCCAGTCCAAACACACAGAAATGTGGTCTCTCCGACGCAGAATCTGTGCGTCCTCCGCAGTCAATGCGTTAATTGGGTTCTCGGAAGCCGTGAGGCCGCTTGGTAAGACGGCATTCAAGTTATGCCCAGGACACACAGACACACACACACACACACACAGCTACCAACATGTCCTAACCTTGAGGGCCCATGTTTTACAGCAGATTGGCTCTTAGAACCTTCTGGAGGGTTGGCCTCCATGAGGCCTCTTCCCTTTCCTTTAATGTTTTTTAAACCTCTATCCACTCTAAGTGAGAGACAGAAAATATTACATTCACTGGACTCAGGGACAAATAAGCCATCGGGACCCTGCAAAAATGACCGGCCTCGTAGGGCTTAATTCGTCCCTGACTGGACTGAGCCCATTAACCACTCACATGCAGTATTGGTAACATTCAAAATGGTGTCCAGATGGGATAATGGGTCATTGATTGAAGATGAAAAGCTTTGCGAACAACAGGAGGTGGGGAGTGGAATTAGTAAGGCGGTGCATTAACCTTTCATCGCAGAATAATGTGTCATATGCTGACCCTCACCATGCTCCATGCTGCACAACATCCGGTGATGATCCACAGGTATAGTGCCGTACCTTTATCAGTCACTATGGCAACCTAAGCATAACATAGCATAGTTCTAGAATGATTCAGTCGTGAGTCTCGTGATGCGTTCCAAGGATAATGGAGACAGCAAAGGACAGGATATTACGGCAGGAAACGGATCGAGTGCACCCACAACAAGGTTGCATGTTTCCTTTGATTGCACGAGGGACAGCAAGATCAGTGGGTGCAAGGCATATGCAGGGATTTTCAAAAGGCTCTGATGACAATGGCTGTGAAATTTCCTTCAGTACAAATAGAGGGTGGCTGTGTTCAAAATGGTGCTAAAATAACAAAAAAGAACAAGGCACTTATATAAGACCACCATCATTTCCTAATGGACCCAATGTACCCAATGTTTCCTTTCTGGGATGAATAAAGCATATCTCATCTCATCGTACAGTGAGTTTAATAAAGTATATCTCATCTCATGCTCTGTATGTATACGCTATCGGCCACGGAATCACCCGCACCTAATTACCACCTGCCATTCCTCCTTCGCCTTTGCCTAACAAAAACAGTGTATTAAATATATTATTACCTAATATAATATTTGCAATGTTCATTGTGGAGTTGTATTTTCCTGAAGGCAGACTTATTAATGGAGGAAGCCAGCAGCCATGGCAGGAGGAGAGAGGTTGACAGCCAGCCAGATTACAAAACAAGTCACTGAAGTCAGAGTTCGTCTGACTGCTTTATAAAAGATGTATTGCAGCAGAGAAATATCCGCCATGCAGTTGCTCAATCTTCATTCATTTCACATTTACATCTACTAAAGACGGTGAAGCTGACTGTCATATTATTATTCTGGGAAAAAGGTAAAATATTTTGCTTCCACATCACAAATTAAGGCATCAACCTTATTTAGTATCAAAATCAATTTTGATACTAAATATTCACAGGTGAATTATACTTCACAGGTTAATTATACTTACACACAAAATAGTTACTGTGTACACTTCCCTATACTAGTGTAAGACCAAGCAGAGAAGGAAAACAACGCAACTCTGAAGGTTTTATTTTCAGTGTTAAATTAACACTCACTGCACATTCACTATGTGAATTAACCGTGTGTGTATAATGGGCATTTGAGCTAGAGCCCTATTTTAATCGTAATTTCACCTACAACATAAGGCAGAGAGCAGCAAGGGCGAAATCCATTTGACCCGACCGACAGCGCGGTCGGTAGGTTCGACGGTCGGATGGATTTCACCCTCCCTCGCAGAGAGGCAGATAAACATGATTCACCGGGCGTGGGCCACTGTGTCCGAGCACGGAAAGCTGCAACACGGTAACTCTGTCATTTCTGCACCGTTTCGGACGTGGGAAGGCTCGCCGGAACCGGGCTGGCCACCTGGGTGAGTTCCTGTGGGTCTGGATGTTCCAGGGACCCCCACACCGTAACTCTGTCATTTCTCAGCACAGTACACTACAATACAGTTCAGAGCACAGTACAGTCCAGTAACTATAACAATAAATGTATAGTTGCACTGCTCAATTCACACAGGTGGGATTTTAAAATATTAACTGAAAGTGGGTATTTGTCTCTTATGCCAGTTGGCAACCTGCGTTGTATATCTTTTTTACACAAAAGCAGTTCCTGGGCAGCTGGTGTGTCCTGTATAAATGTGGGATAAGGCTTGGAAATTCCTACCAATCCAATGAGACTCGATCATGCTCACTGAGCACATTAAAATGTCACTAGCTTCTGCAGGCCCCAGGCTTCTGCAGGCCCCATGTCCCCATCTCACCTGCTAGAGATCATTAATCAAGGTCTATAGGGCTCGTGGATGAATGCTCATCGTATTTCAATAATCTCCACTTAGTCTAGTAGCCAGAATGTGAACCCGGACATGTTGAGTACACCAACGTTTTATGTTAGAAATGTTTAGTATACTTGCCGGCCGAATTAATATAATTAAAATGAATGTCCTCCCTAAATATCTGTTTCTATTCCAATGTATTCCAATTTTTGTTAACAACACTTTTTTTAAGAATCTGGATAAAATTATCTCCAAGTTCATTTGGGATAAGAAACACCCCCGAATAAGGAAGGATTTAGGAGGCCTAAATCAGATGGCGGAATGGGATTACCTAACTTCAAACTCTATTACTGGGCGTGTAATTTACGTGCGCTCTCATTTTGGCTCCAAGATCAATTGCCTACATGGGCATTTATTGAAGGTCAATGTTGTCCCCCAACATCGTTGTCAGCTTTAATCTTTTCCCCAGTGGCCTCAAGATATACTAAGTTGCCAAATAATTCCATAGTCTGGCATTCTCTCAAAATTTGGCTCTCAATACGAAGGCATTTCGGTTGGCACCCGGGTTCTGTGCGCGCACCTCTGGTCGCTAACCATGCTTTTTTACCGTCCCTTTCTGACGCATTGTTTAAAGTGTGGCATAGAAATGGTATTCACTCCTTCAAAGATCTTTATATTGATGGGTTAATTCCGACCTTTGAACAAATACGACGCAAATTCAATTTACCCCAATCACATTTCTTTAGATTTCTACAGATACGACATTTTTTAACACAACACACTGCTTCATTTCCAAACATACCTCCCAACTCATCAATGGAATCTATATTTCTACCTGACCCATTGCTCAAAGGAGGTGTTTCTATTATTTATAATTCTCTCTCATGTTTAGATAATAATGCCTCCTTGGAGTATTTAAAAACTGCTTGGGAAAACGACTTAGGAATATCTATCACTGACGAGCAATGGTCTACATCTCAAAAGTTTGTGCACTCTTCTTCAGTATGTGCCAGGCACGGTCTTATACAGTTTAAAATATTACACAGGTTACATTTGTCAAAGGAAAAACTCAACAGAATGTTTCCAAATGTGAATCCAGCCTGCGACAGATGTGGCCAGTCGCCGGCCACTCTAGCTCATATGTTCTGGCACTGCACTAAACTAACATCATATTGGCAAAGTATATTTAAATCACTGTCAGACATTGTTGGAAGACCTTTTGACCCGGATCCACTGACAGCAGTTCTGGGGGTCAGTGGGCCCGGGGTCAAACTGTCTACTTTCCAATATAACATGGTAAAATATGTGACTACTGGCTCGCAGACTGATACTGTTGAATTGGAAACAAGCACAGGCTCCCACTCACACTACACTTATGAAAGATGTTATGCACTACTTGCAATTGGAAAAGATAAAGTTTGAATTGAGAGGGAGTGAAGATAGATTTTACCAGACATGGCAACCCTTCATTGACCATTTCAATAGGTGCACGCTAACCCCTCCTACACAATAGATAACATATTAGAAAATTGGAAAGAAAAGAAAAGAAAAAAAAGGAACTGAGTATTTTTTCTTTATTTTATTTTTTCTCATTTAAAAAGAAATGTCTGTAATTCAGTTAATTTACAACACGTGTTGGGAAAGTTTTGAGAGCAAGAGTGTCTGTCCTGCATTGGTCTTTGTTTTGTTTGTCTGTTCACATTTGTCATTGTTTAACTGTTTTTTTGTTTTTTCGTTTTTATCACATTTATATATCTTTTTTATTATGTATTGTATGTGGAATTTACATTACCTGTCATTATCTTTCATTTTATATAACTGAATAACTCATTATTATTGTCAAAGATATTCTGAAGTTGTCATATACAAAAAATGCCTAATAAAAACAGTATTAAAAAAAAAAAAAAAGTTTAGTATGTAGAAACTGCCGGATGCCAACTTGCATTGGCATCATTTCTGACCATACCATTAACAACCTATAAGGGGAATAAATCTAAATTTCATCATGCTTTATGTAGCATGTGACATGTCAAACTAGGGGTTTTTGATGCTGAATCCATTCCAAGCATTAGTTTTGCACAAAATACACTCCTTAGGCTAAAACGGGCATAGCCATAATCACAAATGTGATGATGTCAAGTAGCTGCTGCTATGGCCGTTTATAGCCCAAGGAGTGTTGGTGAATAAATATGGGTGTCAGTGAATCATGTTTATCTGACTCTCTGCCTTATGTTGTAGGTGAAATTACGATTAAAATAGGGCTCTAGCTCAAATGCCCATTATACACACACGGTTAATTCAGATAGTGAATGTGCAGTGAGTGTTAATTTAACACTGAAAATAAAACCTTCAGAGTTGCGTTGTTTTCCTTGGGCTCTCTGCTTGGTCTTAAATTGCTGAGAAAGTCAATGCCTCAATTTCTACACTAGTATAGGGAAGTGTATTGGTGAGACTGCTCACCAATATTAATATATAATAATATAATTTATTTATTTATAGTTAATAAAATGGCTTTTCTAGCACTGAGCTGTCAAGACTGAAATACTATCCTACTGTGAAGGGCTGTCAGCATGCATGATGTAACTGCAGCAAAAAGTGAAAGAATATGACTATGAAGTTACTGTATGTGTGGTGCAATTCACATAAAACAACAGGAAAATGTACTGTGCCAAATTACAGTCCACAGACAGAGGGATGCATTTCATTGATAGCCAGCTCCTCCAGGGCATACAGCCTATACACACAGGCCTGATGGTTGCCATTCAATAACACATTCTGGTTATGTAAGCACTTTGGGTAACACTGCAAATTGAAACCGAAACTGCCAAGCCACACCAAAATAGAAAATCTATGCAAATGGTGCTCATTTCTCATCCTGCACAGACATAAGTAGTGGTGAATCATGGTGAACCCAGGCTCATCAACGCCATGATGGATGCAGAGTTGTGACAGCACATCCCGTTAGCGGCAAACACTGCACCTCAGCTCCTTCATCACTGACAGCAGGATAGCTGCTACTGTCTTTGGATAGCAGCTAGCAGAACAATTTAAAAACGATTTCACAAAAGACCTGTCCTTATACCGACTGCTTGTGTGTTACGTGTCTGTGTGCATGCGGATGTACGTGCATACATTATAGAATAACTGTATGTGTGTGTGAGTGTGTGAGGTCGGGTGCGAGGAGACACGAGTGACAAAGTGAGCCATTAATCAAGAATGGCCAGCCTTCCAGCAAATGAACTCTGGGAGCATTGGTGCCCCCCCCCCCCCCCCTTACCCCAGACAAGAAAGCATGAGCGATCACATCGTTCCGTCTACCCCAACACCCCCCCACCCCCCTCCCATTCATCACCAGCAACAAATCACCCCTTTACTCTGTCTCGTTTAGGAAAGCAAAGGCATTTGGTTACTATCCGAATTCAATAAGGGCTTCTAGAAGACCAATATAATGTCACTGTCTATTGAGAGCTACGCGGCCATAATCATAAATAAACATAACATTTTCCCATTATTTTTTAGTATATTTGTTTTCTCCAAAGTCATGCATACAAGTATTGCTTGGACAAGCGGGATGCACCGCAGATGATTTGAAGAAAGAAATGCAATAACATCATTATGACAGCATTGCCCAAAAATAGTACACAATAAAAAAATAAGAAACTAGAAAAAGTGCCATTCTGGGCACAGGTCTCCACCAGGATAGGAATGTAGGACATTGCAGCTTGCCTTCATCTGGTGGTTGGATAAAAGGGCAACAAAAGTAAAAACTCTGAAAGACCGGTTTCGTTGAATGGCTCTAGAGAGACTGTGTACCAATTTGCGTGATGTTTGGACAAAATCTGTAGGTGTACTGTGCAACAACTTGTTTTGCACAAAGCGTCCTCCTGGTGGCGCTATAACAGGCCGTTCTGGAAAGTTTGGGGCAGAGGTTCATCGTTGGCATCCAGGGAGTCTGTGTGCAAAATTTGGCATCGACCGGGTTAACGGTGGCCGAGATTAGCTGCTCACGGACACACACACACACACACACACACACACACACACACACACACACACACACACGGACGGACGGACACACGGACGGACGGACGGAGTGCAAAACATACTCTCCCCCCATGCCTTCGGCCTGGTGGAGACAATAAGTGATTACCCATCTCATGCGGGATTACCTATAGTGTTTCAAGTTTCAAGTCTCTGCAAGTTGAAGAGGGACATTTTAAATGTTGCTTTTGATTCAATATTCAACAGTCAAATAATTGGGACAACCTGATAAAACCACGTCAGCGGTTTCATTGATTGTCAGCCGGCTGGAAACTAATTCCTAAAGAATTTAATGAATGCATTACTTCTAAATGTATTCAAAATTCTGAAGACTCAATCAATTACTACACAAAAGCAAAGGTCACTGGGGGCATCATACATTAACATAATCTGCTATCCTGTAACTTCAAATTTACATTTTCCTACCGTACTGAAATTAATGGAATCCATTTTCTTGGAAATAATAGACATTTTGTCATGCTTTAGAAACAATAGAGTTGGCATAATTTCAAGTGTACTGACACTGTGGGTTGTAGTCAGCTCCACAGGCTAGATAAGCATCTAATCTAGTAGCAACATTTTATAATTACTTTTCCCCCCATTGTAAGTCAAAGCACTGGCCACTGCAGCTCTATTATTAAAACATTCTGACCTGAGATCAGATTCATACGAGGTTTCCGCCGGACACACACTGGTCTGATGAACCCATTCTGACCTGAGATCAGATTCTAAAAATGTCAGTCGCTCTTCGATTTTTCAAAAATAGCAGACCTACAAGCTCGTATCGCGCCACTCGGTGGCGCGATATGAGCTTGTAGATCTGCTATTTTTAAATAGCTAAAGCATAACATGATGCTGACACCAAAATGGGTGCCCGGTCAGAATGGGTTAATCAAGACTGACTGATATATCAGACAATTATATATCTATATGCACGCACAGACACACAGATTATGTCCCATGGCATCATGCTGTCAAAAGTGCCAAGCATGGACAAGCTATAGAGTGATTGTATTTAAGAGCAGTGATTGCTTCACGTGCTCTGTGTGCAGTGGAAGGAGGCTTTACTGTATTATGTTCACATCAGGGAAAAAAAACGTATGTATCTGTGTCCAGTCCACTTGTCAACAACAGGGATCAATATACTGTTGATCCCCAATTGTACAGTATACAATACTGTAGTGTAGATCTTTTCATCACACAGTATCAATGTTGTTTTTGGCAGCAAATGTCTATTTTACTCATAGTCTTTGGAATGAAATTTCATTTAGTTTTAGTCGTATTTTAGTCACCTGGAATATTTTAGTGTTAGTCTAGTTTTAGTCAACTAAATATCATACAATTTTAGTCGACTAAATCTACAGTTGATTTAGTCGACTAAAATGTATTTTGGCGGGCCTTGATGCCGTCTGTCAGGCACACGTGGAAAGGACTCAGGATGCAGACACAAAGTCACTGAAAACGGGTTTTAATCCACAAACTTAAAAAACAGGCAAGGGGCAAGCAAAAAAATCTAAACAGTAGAATGCAAAGGTCAAAATCCAAAGGCAGTCAGCGAGGGCATAAGTATCGGCAAGGGCTTGGCAAAAACCGTGGTCTAGAAAAAGCAAAACAGATATCAGTATGGCAAAGGCAAGGCTTGAATAGTGCTTGGGTGCTTGGAAGGTCACAAGACAATCTGGCAAGGATTGCAGAGAGACAAAGGGTGCGTTCGGAAATGCGCACCGGGAATGTGGTCAGTTTGTTGAGTGTGGTGGGCGGTGACGTCACAGAGTGCGTTCAGTGTGCCTTATTTACGAACGACCACAGCTGTGACGCATTCACACCAGACGACCCCAGCTTCAGGGTAGGGTCGCTCAGTGCGGGCACTCGGCACACCAGGTGCGCAAGCGCACTGGATTTTCGAACGACAACGCACCGAGTGCACTGAATAAACGAACGACAAGAGAGCACACCAGTGCGTTCAGGGCGCATTTCCGAGCGCACCGGAATGAATGCGTCAGAGCTGTGGTCGTTCGTAAATAAGGCACACTGAACTCACTCTGTGACGTCAGTCACGTCACCGCCCACCACTATTTCCAAACGCACCCTAGATTTAAATACTGTGAGCATGATTGCAGGGGATAGAATGCAGGTGGTTCAGACACACCCACACTCCCACTCAGACTGTGACACCGTCGTAATGACAGATTTTACACTGAAAATAGTCGATCTACAAGCTCACAACGCGTCACAGCGCCTGGGAGGCGTTTCTGAGCAATTATCTTAGAGTAGTTCCCACTCCTCGGTTATAATTATAATTATTTCTGGATGTCTGGCTGTACAACAATAAGACCTGCATGCATGGGCCGAGTAGCACTGCACTTTATAGAAATATATAGGCTACTCATGTAACCTACAGTATATATTTCTACCTTGTTGAAATGAAGAGCATCATTGTATTCGCAACCTTATTCTTTCAGTCATGACCCACACTTCATGACCATAGGTGAGAGTAGGAACGAAGATTGCTCGGTAGACAGAGAGCTTTGCCTTCTGTCTCAGCTCTCTTTTCGTGATTCAGCATTTCTTGATTCAACATTCAAGATTCAAAGAATTGGGGCAAACTGATAGCGGAGTGATTAGGGCGCGAATAAAAGGCCTGACACCATAAGTCAGCGGTTTGATTGTTGGCCGGCTGGGAACTAATTCTTAAAGCATTTAGTGAATGCATTACTTCAAAATGTATTCAGAATTCTGAAGACATCAATTACTACACAAAATGAATGGTCACCGGGGGGAATGATAAATGAACATAATTATTCCGCTGTCCTGTAAGTAGAGTAATAATAGTGTTAACTGTAAGCATGTCTGAGAAAGTGTGTGTGTGTGTGTGTGTGTGTGTGTGTGTGTGTGTGTGTGTGTGTGTGTGTGCGTGCGTGCGTGCGTGCGTGCGTGCGTGCGTGTGAGTGCGTGCATGCGTGTGTGTGTGTGGCGTGCGTGCGTGCGCATGCTTGAGTGCGTAAGAGGGCTTCAACAACATAGGATGCCCAAAAAGGGGGCTCCGCTGTGTTGTCTCTGGCTGCTATCACTGGCCACCATTATGGCAAAGATGCTGCTACTTAGTTCTACTCCAGTGAACTGCCGTTCCGTACTATGCTCTGTATTGTGAAAACCTACCGCATGCCACTGGTTCATACTGTAATTATACTCCACTGCACCTTCAATATTTGTGTCCTTGTAAATGGTGCATTTATATAGCGCCTTTATCCAAAGCGCTTTACAGAGATTGTGCATTACATTCACCCATTCACACACACATTCATACACCGATGGCAGCGGAAACCATGCAAGGCACCAACTAGCACATCGGGAGCAATTAGGGGTTCAGTGTCTTGCTCAAGGACACTTCGACAGTAACTCTGGGGGAGCCCGGGTTCGAACTGGCAACCTTACGGTTACCATCCAGGCACTCTACCCCTGAGCCACCGCCGCCCCACTGTACATGCAGTGGTCATAAATTAATTGTAAAACTACATGTTTGCGCGCATGTGTGTGCAGCCAGTGCAGGGGTCTCAGCTTTTGTCAAATGTAAGCAGCAACGTATTATCACACGTCTGAATTGCAACAAAGAGGCATATTATCCAGTCTACTTCACTGACAACTTTACCTCCAGATGTTTTTCTCCCACATCAGGTTTACAAAACCGTGGCCGATTATAGACTGATTCATACTTATGTGCCATAATGTGCCGAATACACAATGGAATGTGACGCGTTGTGAACTATTTTCAGCACATTTTTTTTTACAAAGTATAAATTGGTATATTGGACTCATCAGGCTATTTCAGCAGTAGCCAGTCACAATATAGGACTGTAAACCCTTATAAACTGAGAAAAATCAATGCATTCACATGATTTTACTCATGTAAAGCTCATTGAGAGCGAGGCGATCTTACTATATGCCCATATAGGGAGAAATTGAAAATAATTATATTTCAGAGCCTAATCCACAGCTGGGCTTAACAGTACAGCTGGTCCCTGCATTTGACTGCATGGATGGAGTTACAGGTATACACAGCCAGGAATGCTGTCTCGCTATGTAGAATAATTATAATCCTCACTCAGCATCACATTCAGCAGGCCAAGGAAAACAGCAAACACATATTATTCGATGGAGAAATGATCTCTCTGTCACTGGTGAGATTTAGATTAGGACACTGTAGATGAGGGGTTTTCAACTAGATTAGGCAGGGACCCGAACCACAATTGTAAAATTACTTTATTTATTTTTTTGTGGTGTGAAGGTACTTCCCATCTAAAGTGATGCCTGGAGGTAGCCATTATGTAACAATGACGCAAATGCTCCAAATTCTGCATTGCAAGTTATCTTTTTTTTTAAACAGTGGTATATAATGTAGCCTACTTGAGAGCCATACTTGAGTAAAAGAACAGATAGTTTTACTCCAGTAAAAGTTAAATTGACCCTTGGGTCAACGTGTTAAATTAGCATAATGTGGCCATGCCATGATGTTTACTGGCGATGTGGCCGGCCAAGGTGTACCCAGGGACCCTCATGTTCTTGTTTTCCTGGTGGGTCTCCTGCAGGGTGATCACTGTCACGTTGTTTTTGCTGACTAATTGCTCAAGGATGTTGATCTTGGCAGTGGTGAGACCTTTGACGTTGAGCTGGAGGAGCGCTAGCTCTGGGGCTGTGGTCGGTGGACGTTCTAAAGACTTGTTTCGCTTAAAGAGCATGCAACCTTGCAACTACTCTTTAGCTACTTGCGGGGGAGGCCACGTGGAGGCTGTCTTCATCTCCCCCATGTGGAACACGTGCTGACCAGCTGCCCTATATACCAGCCACCGAATGGTGATCGTGGGCTAATTGACCTAGACAATGACACACTGGACTGGCTTGCTGCAACGGAGCTGAAGGTCTAAGGACAGAAGAAGAGCATATAGTAAAAGTACACATATCAGGTCTTTAACTGATTTTAACTTTTTGAAAATCTAGCTTACATTTCCAAGTAGTTTGTGGTGATTCGCTGGCTACTTTTTTTCACATCAACATGACATACCACAACAGGAGTTGGGAGTGCAGTGCGTCCTTCACATGCCATCTCCCTCTATTTGCAGCAACCACTTTCTCTGAGTCTTGAGTATAGACTCCAATCACTCAACAGTGTACGAGGCAGAATGTCATAATGCTCTTCATGAAACACATCATCCTCTCTCTCTCTCTCTCTCTCTCTCTCTCTCTCTCTCTCTCTCTCTCTCTGTCTCTGTGTCTCTGTCTCTCTGTCTCTGTCTCTGTCTCTGTCTCTACTACCCACAGCCCTCCTATTATAATAACAATTACAATAACCACACAATAACAATAATGTCTTAGAGAAATGGTCAAACTTGAGGATCAATTATATGAAGATAGGCTGAAAATCGGTGAGGTGGTTCTTTAATTAACATGCCATCTTCAGCTATTTCTGGATTTTGACCATCACACCAACGAAATAATTCTCTATGTCCACCCATTGGATTTTACACATAGTCATATGTTTCATTCAATCTCTCAAGGGCGTCCCGGGCTGAATGCCGTGACTCTCAACAGATTCATGAAACACGTCAACATGCATGGAAACACTTCCATGCCAGCTCGGCTGCACTGTTCTTCCCACAAAGACCATTCCAAGCCTGCAGGGCCCGGTGAACAGGACACATTGAAATACATCATTCCTTTTTTCTCAAATCCAAAATCAAAGCCTGCATGTGCATGAAAGGTCTAGCTGGCACAGAAATGATCAAACATCAAAATGCGTAAATGCAGTTATGAGTCACCAAAATGGAAATGATGGTCCATTGGTCCTATAGCACATATTGTAACAATGGACATCATTTTGTACTAGGCTATAGCACACAGTGGACAGCAAGCAACATGCCTTGATGTGAACGCCTTAATTATTAACCAGTAAAGAGTTTCAGTTAACAGTTATGAAAAACATTCAAAATGTTCATCCTGTACAACCAACTATCGAAGATATATTTTTTTGAATATGGAATTCCATTGTCCAGGGCCACAAGAAAACTCCCCATGGGCCGAATTTTGCCTGCGGGCCACCAGTTGAATATCACTGCATATCAGCCTTCAGCCTTGTTTCCACTAGCGGTTATCCTTTTTAATTATTATTATTATTTCAATGTTATGTGGTCCGGGGAACGGTACAAGGCATTCACACTACCACAACATCTGCCAAGTCAGTGTCCCGTGTGAATCTGCCCTTGGAGAACAGGATTACTACATGTTTTTTTGTGAGGGTACCTTTGTACCCTAGGCCTAGGGGACACGGGGAGAACATAAAAACTCCACACAGAAAGGGGGAGCACGGTGGCACAGTCGGTAGTAAGTAAGTAAGTAAGTAAGTAAGTAAGTACATTTTATTTATAGAGCACTTTTCAAAACAAAGTTACAAAGTGCTGTACAGTAAAAACAATCAAGTTAAAACAGGCACAAAGGCACAAGGAGCAAACAACAAAGAGTAAGAGCAGAAACATAAATTGACAACAGTAATAGTCAAACTAAAAGTAAACGTTTACAAGATAAAATGTAACCTAAATAAATGAGTTTTTAACTTGGACTTGAAACCTTCAACAGACTCTGCAGTTTTAATTGATAGGGGTAGGGCGTTCCACAGTGTGGGAGCAACCACTGCAAAGGACCGGTCCCCCTTAGTTTTCAATTAGTTTTTTTATTCAGGAGGCCTTTGTCAGAGGACCTGAGGGGTCTTACATTTGGTTTTGCCACCAATAAATCTGTAATATAAAGTGGGGCTAGGCCATGTAGTGCTTTATATGTTGTTAAAAGGATTTTAAAATCGATTCTATATTTGATAGGGAGCCAGTGTAGTTCAGCCAGTACCGGTGTTATGTGTGCTCTGCGGTTTGTATTGGTGAGTATTCTAGCGGCTGTATTCTGTACTAATTGTAGTTTGTAAATAGAGGAACAGTTAAGGGTAGTGTACAGTCCATAGTGCTGTTGCCTCACAGCTAGAATGTCCTGGATTCGATTCCCGCTGGGGATGCTGTGTAGGCACTGGGGGCGTGCTCTCCCCTCCATCAGTGCCCACTGCCCACACCCGAGGTAGGGTTGGCGAAAGGGCTTTTCTGTGTGCATGTTCTCCCCGTGTCCCCTAGGGTAGGTACCTTGACAAAAAACATGCAGTAATCCTGGTCTCGAAACGACCTCCCCCTGGCCAGCTGGGGCACCTGATGGAGGGGAAAGGAACTGGTCGGAAACTTCGGAATAACGTGTTCCTTCCACGCGCTACGTCTGGCCGGGGAAACTCCCCCTGTCAGGTGATAAGAAGCAGCTTGGACTCCTCATGCATAGAAGGAAGCATGAGGTCAGTCCGCTGCCCCCCCAAGTTGGCAGAGGAAGTGTAGCACCCAGGATTACATTAGATAATTGACACTGGGTGAGAAAATGGGTTGCAAAAACTTATAGGAAAAAAAACATCCACACAAAAAGGCCCTTTTGTCAACCCCACCTAGGGTATGGGCACTGAGGAGAGAACACGCCCCCAGCGGGAATCGAACCCAGGACTCTCTAGATGTGAGGCGACAGCGCTACCAACTGCAGGCACCACCATGCCCCCCACTACCAGTAATCTGTACTAATATCCGTTCATAGACGATATATGTATTTTTGTGATTTTCCTTTTTCTTGCAAATCAGTCTACTTACAGTAGTTGTCATATCGTTGTTGGGTTGTCAGGTCAGTGCTGGTAACACCTGGTAACACCTGGGTCCAGTCTATAAAGTTGTGGCTGATACAGTCTCTTTCTCCCTGCAGGGACACTTTTGGTTATGTTATGCAGCTAGCTTCCTTTCAGTTTTTCTTTTTACTTTGTTATGTGCCTCACGAGTCACGACACACCGTCTACTGCCTCCCATCTTATCTGTCATGGCTTTGCGGACCAGGTTGTAACTTTTTCCCTCTTCTTACTCATATCTATCTCTCTACTCCTCCTGCACCCTTCCTGTGTTTTATGCATTCTGCTGTTGCTGCTATATGACACCTGGGGCTGGGAACAATAAAGGTTGATCTATGTGAAGTAGTTGCCTTATGTGCTGACTGGAGAGACTGAATACAGAGTTATTTTACTCCACAAAATCCATGGAATGGGATGAATCATATCCAACAAACTGCAATAGCACCTGCTCCCTCCTCCCTGGACTCAGAGAACTTGAGGCAGACCACAAGAGCCTCACACCCTCACGGTTTCACAACCTCAATAAGCTTGAATAATATATTTGCTCCTTCTGTTTAAGTATCAAATAGAAAGAATCATTAGGCTGGTGCCTCAAAGAAGCAAAATCCGAGTGTAAGAAGTGTCCACTTTTACACTGTCAGTTAAATGAACACTGCCTTTGATTGTGTGTTAATTATGATCGTTGAAAAGGAATAATTTGTCATCACATTACTAGACAATTAATGAACATTAGACAACGTGTGGGCTGCTGCAGCTGGTTCACTCTTCCCTGCCTGCATCTTGCTTTCACGGAAGTGTGGGTGTTTGCTTTGTTAATAGTGCCAAGCGTGAACTGGAGTAACATATAACTGTTATTAGCACATCAGTAGCTTAATTGGCCTCTTGGAAAAGGGCAGGGCTGTTGACTACAAGGGCAAGGCAAACCATAAAAGTATCTTGGGGTGATTGCATCAGTCTAGTTATGATATTCTTTAAAGATTATTTTAACTTTCTCTTCCCCTGCATCAGTTTGGTGGTTTATGGTCACCCAGTCATGCAGAAGCCTTTCAGAGAGAGTCTCTATGCATCGTCTGTGCTGAAAGTTCACCCACCCACTCGCCCGCCACCCCTCCCCCCATGCTGTCCAGCTGCATTGGGCTGCTCCCGGCCAGATAACTTTGGTAATTAAGCTAAAGCTAAAGTATACTATGGGGATTCGACCAGTTTGTGGAGGATGGGGATTGGGGAGAGGAGATAAGGATGGTTTCGCGGCATGTGGGTTGGGGGGACAATTCCTCACACACCTTATGTCCCTTCCCTCTCAATCTCCAAAGGCAGATCACTGACAGCAGGTCCTTTAATCTAAAGAGTGGCACACACACACACACACACACACACACACACACACACACACACACACACACACACACACACACACACACACACACACACACACACACACACACACAATCATGTCATCATCCTCTGCACGTCCAACCACCACCGACTAAAATGCCAGCTGTTAATTAAATCAAACTTCACTTGCTGATGGACAGCTTGTCTCTCTCCATCCTCTAGAGTCTAGACCCGCTGACAAGGAAGGTTAACCTGCAACCCATCCATCAGTCTGTCATAAAGTGTTGCACGGCATAGACGCCTCACACAGGAGATGGCAATCCACTTCAATCCATGGCTCTGTGGCAGATGGGAAATAATTCTCCACGAGATTCCAGAAGACAGATTCGGTTATTTAGCCATGAAATTTAAACGGAGTCAACCTTGTACGAGCAATAAAAAAAGTATTCTCACACCATCATTTTCTGTAAGGGGCATGAGAGCCTGTCTCTCTGGATGTGTAACAGCTTTGAAACCCCTCTCTTCAAACTTGGCTATACCTCCGTCTTTGGTCTTTCGTCTCCAACAATGCAAATCTTTGGACCACCTGTCAGTTTGGGAAATGTTCTGACTCTGCTATAGGGAGCTTTAACTCATTAACTCCTGAGGCTGATTCTCTACAGTTTTCTGAAAAACGTATGTTGCTACTTGCTAAAGTGATTAAACTTATTCATGTCAATTAAGGGCCCCAAAGTTATTTGCGTTTGGCCTCTGACCCCCATCTAAAAATATTTTCTTCCAGGGACCTCCCAGAAGCAATGATTTGCTTTAAAAATAATATACAATACATACCGGTATTACATTTTTCCCAAATTCATGTGTATCTGCTATTTTTGCATAGCCAAAGTATAAAATAATGCGTTTTAGCTCAAATAAGAAATGACACAAATACTTTGCCGGTCTTATTGGGTTAAGTTCAATAAAGCGTGGGCTATTAAACTTGTACAGGCCTTGCAGAAGTCAGTAAAGTGTTTAATTAAACTGAGCTGCAGAGCAGAGCAGAACAGAAGTGGTGGTAGGCTGTCATATAGCATCTATGAAATAAGACTGAAGAGCTCAGCCTCCAACCTTTAAATCTGACGGTTTTCAACTTTATAGACTATAGAGACCAAAAAGTTCCAGATTTTTAATTGAGCAGATAGGCAGTCAGACAATCTAATGTCTTTTGTTCTCCGGAGAAAGTTTGACTTTAAGTTAAGTGGTTCATTCATGGTGGTCTGGGCCGGCTTAGTGGTCCAAGCACCTTGGCTGGTAATCCTGCATGACAGTGTGTCGCGGGTTCGAGTCCTGATCCCGATGAACTTTGCTGTGAGTCTTCCCCCCATCTCTCTCTCTCCCCGTTTCCTGTCTACCTACTGTACATCTACCAATAAAAGGCAAAAAAAAAAAAAAAAAAAAAACAACCAACAAATATATTTATCAATCATGGCTTCAACATTAGGGATTTGTTTGTTTGTTTGCTTATTCTGCAATTTCTTATCGTTGCACTTCCCTACTTTTGAACGACACCAGCCAAAGTCAGTATCGGTCTTATCTTAATTTTATTGTCAGATTTATTTTGTCTTTTCTCCGATAGTCAATATCCTGACATTGTTCAACTCCTAATTTCCGATACCAATATCAAACGATACCGATATATGCAGTCGTGGAATTAACACAATATTTATTTTATTGTGACACAATACTGTGGGATATAATATCAGACATCCCTACTTTATTGTCTTTATTGTCTGCTTTCTTGAAAAATGTGTGGCTTTGTGTGAAGATTTCTAATATCACACTTTCTTTTCTACATCTCAAATAAATAGAACTAATCCATTCGTTACCCTTCCATTGAGCCTTCACTCGACCAAAACTTGTGATAGATTAGATAACAGAAGCTCACAGAGCGTAGGTATACTGTAATGCCCAAGAGCAGAAAAGATATGTGAAACGTAAAAGTGGACACACCTCATTGATTCAACTGAAATGATGTCCTTAGGGTCGTTTTAAAAGAAAATATTGGGATTCATTTGGAATAGAAAGGATATGGTGGGTTTAGAAGCAGCCCAGACTACTGAAAGGCATATCTGTCGCAACGTTGCAAATCCACTGATATAGTCCTATACCTGGGCATAATAAGATAATTTAATGTGGTCGCCTGTTTTGCAGATAGACAGTTATCCACAGTACACAGAAATACAAAGCATACAACAAAAGAACAGGGCGCATAGCCTATTGCATTTGTTGTTGTGACCTTGCTGCAGAGCCACATTACGAGAAATAAGACTCAAATCAATTACGATAATGCATGTTTACCAAAGACCCTCAACATAGTAGACAGGAACATTTTTACATTTTAGCCTAGGATTAATAGTGCACCAGGTCCAAAATTCCAGACAAAAGCAGGCTACTGTCCCACTGTCTCATTGTGTCTGTAGACTATCTACCTATGATGTCACAACCAATCTCACTTTTCGATGAATTGAGTATAAAAGGACCCTAATGGAAACAAGTCATAATGCTTTCTTGAATAAATCCTTTTAGGAGACAGTATTGTACTGTACTTACCTGTACTTGTCCTTGCAAACTATTACCCAGCCAGCACACCGACGTGAGTCCCATATGGTTTAGAGGTGGGCTGCCTATGTGGGAGCCAGGTGGGAAAACTATATGGGACCCACATGGAAATGTTAGCGGGCACCAGATGGTTCTCACCTGGGTTGCCCATGTGGGCTTTAAGTGGGTTCTACCTGGGTCCTAGGTGGGCCCAAGGGGCCAGCTAGGCATCCCAATGTTGAAGCGCTGGGCCCTAGTGGTAAGAGGAAGGACTGCAGGCGGACCCGTGGATTCATGACGAGGAAACCCCGTGCAGCTGGGCTTTAACATTGAGCGCTCGGTTGCACTTCCGCATTTCACCTCCAAATTTTGGAGGTCAAATGCGGAAATGCGCCCAAAAAGGCGGAAATAGACGGTCCCCCTGGGTGCTTCAAAACGCCACTGAGCAACTTCCACTGACATGAATAGAGGAGGGGGCGGAGCTTCGCGCCAGATCAGTCTCTATCCTTTTAATACTCTATGGGTGGGCCCCACCTTGGCAATTGATGTGGGGCTGACATGGGTAGCTTATGGTTTCAAGGTGGGCTGAACTATATGGGCCTCAAGTGGGCTTGTCAGCGGGCACCAGATGGTTCCCATTTGGGCATGCCCGTGTGGGCTTTAAGTGGGTTCTACCTGGGCCCCGCCTAGGCAATTTTATGTGGGACCCTAGTGGGTCCTAACTGGGCTTGCCCATGTGGGTTCTACATGGGCCCTAAGGGGGACCCAACTAGGCAATTTTATGTGGGACCCTAGTGGGTCCTAACTGGGCTTGCCCATGTGGGCTTTCAGTGGGTTCTACCTGGACCTACATGGGCTTGCACACTTCCAACCCATGCAAGTTAGCCCACATGTAGACCATGTTGGACCAATATGGGCTTGCACACTTCCAACCCATGCCAGTTAGCCCTCGCGTAGACCACGTGGGACCTATATAGGCTTGCCCACTTCCAACCCATGCAAGTTAGCCCACATGTAGACCATGTTGGAACTACATGGGCTTGCCCACTTCCAACCCATGCCCAGTTAGCCCACGTGTAGACAATGTGGGACCTTCATGGGCTTGCCTACTTCCAACCCATGCCCAGTTAGCCCACGTGTAGACCACGTGGGACCCTCATAATTTGCCCAGTTCAAGCCCATTCCCACTTGGTACCCATGTATCCCGCATGGGCACCAAGTGGGCGTGCTGGCTGGGAAAGTATTCAATCAGTCAGTCAGTCAGTCAGTCAGTCAGTCAGTCAGTCAGTCAGTCAATCAATCCCCCCCCCCACCACAATGGAAACAAGCCCTTAGGGATTTTTGTGTTATCCTTTTAGCATCATTGTATTAATTGTTCCACTGTACTGTACTGTACTTGCAAACTGTTATTAAACTGTATTAAGTATTCAATCAATCAATCAATCAATCAATCAATCAATCAATCAATCAATCACAACCTTTGATTCTGTGAACAAGGTTTTATGGTCATGATTCACCAGGATCCTGGATGGCTTGATTCTAGGCTTAAAATAATAGATATTATATAATATTTTTGTAAATCTCTATGGTAAATAATGAATGGACGATTTTTCGGTGGAACCAGAAAACCACGCCCACTGCTATGCTCTATTCAGAATGTGAATTATACAACGTTAAGACAATCAATGTCGATTTAATTTAGCATCTTCTTCTTGCATAAAGAGCTGAAGCGTTCGTCGCCATCCTTAACGATTCATCTGTTGGCCAATACCACCATCTAGTGGTGTAAACGAGGATTACATGTTGCAACTTGCAAGTAGGTATAGCAACTAGGAACTACTTCAGCCGATACATTGTTCCATGCGGGAATCTGATTTGTGTAGGAATATTAGGTTGTTGTGTTATATCAATAACAATTGAATCTGCCAATTTTGACCTCGGTAATTTGATGTGGTAAACACATCATGCTCATTTTGTTTATTGCTTGGGGTGAGTGGTTTAAGGAATTTGTTAAAGGCTATATGCTACTTAGCTTCCCTAGCCGACAGTGTTGTTCGCTAATTAGCAGCTACTCTTAGCATTATCAAAATGCATCGCCAACTAACTAACAAACCATAAATGACATGCTGTCCTTTTCCTTATCTCGCAGGTACACGAATATGAGTAAAGATTCCAAAATGAGGGCAACCATAAACCAGAAATTGACTGAAATGGGAGAGCGAGAGAGGTACGTGATGCAGACAGACTTCTTGTTATGTCAACAAGATTGATGGATTTTATTAATTGTATTAACAGTCTTCAGGCGGGGGGGGGGGGGACACACACAGTAAAGTGCAGTTCAATACAAGGAGGATTTATACAATTATAACCCAAGAAACCACTATAGGCCTATGGTTTAATTGTTTCCATTGGGATCCTTCATATTCAATTCATCTGAACATTACTTTTTAATCTGTTCACTGGACAGTACACACACACACACACACACACACACACACACACACACACACACACACACACACACACACTGACTGTCCAGTAATCTTACCTGCACTTTGGATTTGTTTGGTCGGCAGGTTGAAGGAGCTGCTGAGAACTAAGCTGACTGAATGTGGATGGAAGGACCAAATGAAGGCTCACTGCAAAGGTACAAATGAGAGCACCTTTCATACCAAAATGCATGCACTTTACTCAATGAAGACCTGACCTGAGGCTGATTCTACAAATGTCTTTTAAACGGTTTTTTAGGGTGTTTCAGTGGTGCTCAAAGTTTTCATGTCAATGCCACTCCCAATAAATTTTGTATTTGGCTGCAGACCCCATCTCAATATTTTATTCCAGCATTTTATAAATTATCTATCTATCTATCTATCTATCTATCTATCTATCTATCTATCTATCTATCTATCTATCTATCTATCTATCTATCTATCTATCTATCTATCTAATTATCTATCTAGCATCTGCCATCTACAAGCTTATAGTGTGGCACACCATGAGCTTGTATTGAATAGTCAAAGTATAAACTATGGTTAAAAGTAAAACCTGATGCTTTCCCAGTTTTAATGTGTTAAAGTCGTCTAGATTAATTCATGTAGATCTGGTGGCCAGATTGCAGGCTAGCAAAAAAAAAAAAAAAAATCCTAGTTTGTAATGAAGTGTTCTCTCTCTCATTGCAGAAGTCATCAAAGAGAAGGGCTTGGAGCATGTAACTGTAGAGGACCTTGTGGTGGAAATCACCCCCAAAGGAAGAGGTAGGTAGAGCTATATTCAGTGTGCTCACTTATATTACTAGCAAGGTTATACTGTAGCTTTTCAACACATCTTTTCCATGTCTTGTGCTAAATGTAAGCGGCAGGGGAGCGCCATGTTCTATGAGGAATTTTATTTATGATGCATGTAATTTAAAACACTCACGGCCAGGTTGTCTCAAATGTGCACTATGTGTATA
The DNA here is from genome assembly GCF_964188405.1 of Protomyctophum parallelum. Classification (NCBI taxonomy): domain Eukaryota; kingdom Metazoa; phylum Chordata; class Actinopteri; order Myctophiformes; family Myctophidae; genus Protomyctophum; species Protomyctophum parallelum. The sequence goes on along the minus strand of NC_139698.1, from coordinate 11,241,384 downwards.
ACTCTATTCTGTTTGGAATGCAGTATCGTTGCTAGACGTTTCTTTCTGTAAGCCTGAATTGTTCTATCAAATTCATTGACTAGGTGCAATTTTCAACACTAGATTTCTTTTTAATAATGGGATGAATCTAGAGTTGAAATACCCTCCATTGACAGCCCATTTCTGATCCGCTTGTATTAAACAACGTTAAACTCACCAACAGTGCAGCTGTAGGGCAAGCTTGAATTATCGTCTTTCAATCCGCAAAGCGTTTGTTTCATACAAACCCACCGTAGACATGTTATGAGCTACTTTCCGCTAAGAAATTCCATGCCGTGATAAATTCTTTTGGGGTTTTATTAACGGGTAGTGCTGCTGCCTCCTGCATTATGTGCAAATTCGAAACGGATGGTACGCAGGGCCGTTCAGTGACTTCGACGAGCGCTTCCAAAAACGTAATCACCCGCACAGAATTTCTTGACAAAGTAGCTCATAGCATGTCTATGGTGGATTTTTATGAAACAAACGCTTTGCAGAATGAAAGGGGACAATTCAAGCTTGCCCTACAGCTGCAATGTTGGTGAGTTTGACGTTGTTTAATCCAAGCGGAAATTCGATTTGGATCTATGGGCTGTCAATGGAGGGTATTGAAACTCTAGATTCAACCCATTATGAAATAGATCTAGTGTTGCAAATTGCGGCTGCTACATTGACAGGACGTGGGGCTGTGGCTGGTTGGCATCAGTTCAGATCATCAGATGGCCAAATAATGAAAAAGTTTGAGAACCACTGTGCTAGCTAGAGGACTTGTAAATTGTGCTGTTCTGTAATGTCATGCTGACCAATGTCTCTCTGTCTTTTTAGCCTTAGTGCCAGACAGTGTCAAGAAGGAGCTTCTTCAGAGAATAAGATCCTTTTTGGCTCAGCATGCCACATGAACAAAACAACAATCCATTGTTTTGACACGTTATTTTCACACCTGCCTATGCTGTCATGATGTAGAAGTTTGTTCTTTTTCTTTTTTTTGTCTTTTGGATGTTTGCGCAGTTTTTTGTATTGGTTTTAACTGAATGTCTAACATTACCTATTTGATTCTGTTTTCATTTAAACCAGTGTTGTCAAATGCATCATGTACCTTGCACACTCAATTCTCAATTGTTTATGAAATGTCTTGTATGAATAAAGTTTTAATTGCATATCTTACGCCTATTTGACAAGTGTATGACCTCACACATTTAGGTTGGCACATAAACGTTTTGGAGTGATGTTCAAGTTGACAAATATTATCTGTGCTGTCATAGTTCATATGAAATTGAGTGGCTTTATCCCATTCTGACCGGGCACCCATTTTGGTGTCGGCATCATGTTATGCTTTAGCTATTTAAAAATAGCAGATCTACAAGCTCATATCGCGCCACCGAGTGGCGCGATACGAGCTTGTAGGTCTGCTATTTTTGAAAAATCGAAGAACGACTGACATTTTTTAGAATCTGATCTCAGGTCAGAATGGGTCAATCAGACCAATGTGTGTCCAGTGGAAACCTCGTATGAATCTGATCTCAGGTCAGAATGGGTTATAGCACACTCTTGTCAAAAGAGTTCCATTCATTCATAGCTCTGTGTATGTGTAGCCTAACCTCAGAGGTACAGTAGCCAACTTCATGCCTAGTCTTTCAAAGATAGAGTCAAAACAACAATATCACAAAGTCATGAAAAGAGTCTTTATCAAATGCTTGACAGAATATATGGAGCTGTATGGACAATTTACCCTGGTAACTTGAAACGCACTGGGCTCGTGCACTGAAATAAGGTTGTCCTTTGACTAAATGACACATCCCCTGTGCTTATATCCAAACATCCATGCTCCCCTGATGACAAGACGGCTGCTGCTTTACTTCCTAGAATAACAGGGTGTTCCTGACAGAAGGGAGAGATTGGGGTAGAAAGAGGGAGATTATGAAAAGATAAACAGGAGTGACCCTGTTCACACGGAAAGGTATAACTCATGTGGATGCACCAAGGACAAATTGCCCTCCCAGAACAGGATTGTCGAATTGTTTCAAGGTCCTCGGTGCACAGTGAACAAGTGCACACAAGTGTTCCAATGGGAGAGTCACTGGGTGGACAAGTATATTAAAAAAAAAAAAAAAAAATCACCTAGCTGTGATGGTTTGTCAAAATCTGTAAAAAGCTGGATCATGACCTTTGCACCTTTGTGTCCTGCCAATGACATGTTCAACCACCATCTCGGCTATATCCATTCTTTTGCATGCTGCTGTGCAAAATCATAAACCTCTTATCAAAGCGATAAAAGACTTGAGCTGCCTGCTTAGATAATAGTCATGGATTTTACAAAATTAACAAAATCCCCCCCTCAAGCTGACACAGATCATTTTTGTTTTGTTAAAACCTCTCTAGTTACACATGCGGAATGGCTAATTGGTTATATATGACGTTCAGAGGGGACGTGAACCCGAGCAACACACCCCTCGGCACGAGTAGCACATTAGTGGGTAGTGAGTGAGTCGTTGCACTGGTCACCCACCGAAGACAGACGGCGTGCTTTCTTAGCCGAAGGACCCACTGTGACATCAGCCCAGGTGACAACATGCTGATATACAGTGCTGCTGGGGAGGCCAAATGGAACGCACCCGTCCAGCCCGGGCGCACACGCTACTTTAATGGCCTGCATCAATCCCCATGTTATCAGGAGATCTCCCTGGACCGTGCACACGGGGGCTCGACACAATACAGTAAACTTCAGAACCTTTTGCGGGGTAGAATTACAGGTGATGCAATTTATTATCATACAAGATTTTTATTTACTTTCTCTGTTCTCAGCTTTTCTTCGTCACTCAAGGCCCCGCAGAGCTCTGCCGAGGTGCTGTACAGTAACCAGACAACTCTGCACATCATAAAAGGCTAGAAAAGTCAATTAAAGAGAAACAATGAGAAAAAATAATAATAGTAATAATAAATAGAATTCAGATGTTAGTTGGTGAAGCTGGGTTCTAGTGAGACAGAAAGATAACCACAAATCGCATGTTGTGGCTAATAGATTTGTCCAGTGTCTGGTCCCTCTGAACAACAAAGGGCAGGAATGACCTCATTCCCCTGATGTCAATATCAAGCTGTGTCAGAGCAATGCCCAATGACATTTAAAAGGGAAAGATAAATATACCCCGTGTGCGCACGTGCATGTGTGTGCGTGTGTGTGTGTGTGTGTGTGTGTGTGTGCGTGCGTGCGTGCATGTGTGTGTAGGAGAACGAGAAGGGGTGATATGGTCAGGAGTCAGGACCCATGGAATCATATCATTTCAGCATGATAGCAGCTGTGTCAACAGTTAATGCGGAGCCAAAAGTGTGGTTCTATATATTGAGCCACTGGCAGCCCTTTCTCTAAGGAACTTGGCAACATTTAGATACTATAAACACCTCTCTTACTGTACAAACAACTGGGTTTTGGCCTACAATATAACAGAAGACGATACAAAATTGAGTCATGTCAGAAATATTTTCAAATTGTGCACACATGCAGTGTGGTACAGTACATGATTTATATCACAGTTTCAGATTTGGGTGTATGTTCACAAGTGCAGATGCTGTGACGGTACAAATTGGATGCATATCACCCTAAATACAAAGTCTATCCATCTTATGTAAGAAATTATACACATGATTTAGTTTTTCATTTATTTTGCATCTGTCACAGTCAACACGGAGCACAAAAGCACTTTAAGCACAAAAAAGGTCACAGAGGGTGTTTGTAAGCAAAACAAAATGGCCACAGGCCCTTACAAATTCCCAAGGCCCAGCATGCAGTTGGCTCCCTTTACTGTCAGCATGTGTGAATGCCATGCTCGATAAAGTTCTCTTTGAATTCCCTCTCTAGAATTTATGAGACGTGCAACATGGGGTTGCAGCTCTTTTGAAGCCTACACACTTGCAGTACTCCGTGGCATTTATATTCTCATTTTAAGAACAAAAAAAGAAGCAAAAAGTAGAATAGCGAGAACTTGGCATGCTGTGACCTGCAGTGTGACAGGATTTAAATGTATTTACACTCTGTTGTGTCTCCTGGGAACTGTTTTCTACACACTAATGAGGCTGCGAAATAAGCTCCGCTCTGTTATTACTGGCATCCGCACGCCAGTCACAGGCATACCGCTCACCCTTTTCCCCCTTCCCTCTCAGTAGCCCAGTGCAAATAATAAATAAGAGGAAATACATCATCCCCTTCTCAATCCAAGAGCCAAGACTGGGCCTGCCAAAGTTAACACAAAGCAATCTTAGGTAATGATCAGCAAATGTGTATAAAGTTTCATAGAGCATGACTTCACATAATTCTTGTTTAGCTCATGTTGGCTGGCCCAATCTCAATTCTGATGTTGTTACGGTAGGAATCGTCTTGCATTCTGACACACACACACACACACACACACACACACACACACACACACACACACACACACACACACACACACACACACTCACACACACACACACACACACACACACGCTCCATTCACACACACACACAAACACATTATTTTGACTCGCATAAGCAGAGCGAGTCAAAATAAGAATTCCTGATGGCCTGGAGGCAACACTTCTGATTTATAAGCAACTGTAATTGATCAAATCAGTGTTAACTTTGTATTAAGGACTGGAGCAGCCACCCTTCAAGAAATGGGAGGATTTAACAGATGCCTTTTTTGTAACATGCATCTTCAAACATGAGTCAAATTTTCCGCTCCTCCTCAACAATACACAGGGGTGGCAAAGTTATACAGCATTGCGTTATGACTCAATTATTGATGGCAATTATTTGCTCAATCTTAAAAAAAAAGAAAAGACCGGTTTTAGTGCTCTCTACCTACAGCGTAGCTCGTTTTCAGGCGGAGAAGCAGGGGGGTCCCCGTGCAACAACACAGAGGAAAGGAGCGAAACACAAACCAGACATTGTTTACCCTGTTTCTGATGTAAAGGCCACTTACTGTCGTGTCCAATGCCTAACCCTTAATTTGCTGCTCTGGCCTTTGAAGTGTGTGCATATTTCTATTTCCTGACACAACCCTCCCTACCACCACCCACACACCCACCCACCCACCACCAGCAGCAGTCACCAGCCCACCCCCCCACCAAAAAAAAAAAAAGAAACGCCCGCCGAGCCCCACGGTTGATATTGCAACTGGATAGGCCATGTTTCCATGTAGGGGCTCTTTCGGCCCCTCACTCACTCTGATGATAGAAAACACAAGTGGGGAGGAAGGGAAGGGGAACAGGGGAAGGGAGTGCTGGGCGCAGGGATCCACAGAGAGGCCCTGGCTCTGGCCCAGACAACGCTGCAGGGGATTAGAGCACACCCTGGCAGCAGAATGGTTTCACTTAAGAATTTCAGTAATCACTTTTAGGAGTGTAATATATAGCTGACCTTCAGCAGCGCCACACGACCCCCCGCTCCTCCAGCCATTTGATCAAAGGAAGCGTCAGTGGCAGTGCAAACAGGCGCTATCAGTGGGCTCCGGTGGATTTACTGCCTGCTTCTTCTCTCTTGTCTCCCCTTTTCCTTCGAGCCTGGCCTGTGTTTGTGCTTCGCTGTGTGGGCGGTGTCGCGCAGTGGAAAACAGGCGATCTGCAAGCTCAACAGGCCCGGCGTCCTCGGCGCGCTGTGAGCTTGTGGGTCGGCTGCTTTTTCGGCGCGTGACACCGTCGCACGAGGGAGCATAAGTCAAGGCATGAGTCGTGCACCGATACACACAGTAGGCTAACCCAGTTTTGTTTTACAAAACCTATTTTTCTCCCGGTACTAATTTACAGGCCGGATCATGACTTGAGGGAGCTCAGGGGGCCTTGAGGGGGAGGAGGGTGGGGTGGGGTGGGCTTGGGGGGGGGGGGGGGGGGGGAACGTGGAGGAGGTGGAGGTCCTGGAAGCTTGGGCCTCTCATCCGCTGCCTGCTGACGAGGCTGACCAGTCCGGTTCTTATCATGGGAAAAGCCCAGTAGTATGCCCCCCACCCCACCCCCCTCACCACACACACACACACACCTCTCTCTCTCTCTCTCTCTCTCTCTCTCTCTCTCTTACTCTCTCAGCATGGGAAGCATACTTCTGTTGCCTAAGCATGTGTGGAGAAAAATATACAGTATGTAGGCCTTAAAGGCCTATACACACCAGAATACATGTCTAAACAGAGCTGTGCTGTGCAGAGCTGTTCAACTTTGTCAGTCAAGTATTAGGCACAAAACGATATATATAGGCCTATATACTAAAAAATAAAAGTTCAAGCTGAAAAGTTTTGCATTCTCTCTCCAACTCTCGCCCTCTCTCTCTCGCCCTCTCTCTCTCTCTCTCTCTCTCTCTCTCTCTCTCTCTGTCTCCTCAGCTGGGGCAGCCAAACACCATGGCCTGTGCTCCCCGACAACAACAGCAGCATGCAGCAGTCAGAGAGGGAGGGGAGGGGAGGGGAGGGGAGGGGGAGAGTCATCTGGGACGTCCCAGTAGGGTTTATGTGGTGCTCTAAATCACAGCAGACTCTGACAAAGGAGTGGGGAGAAAGGATGTGGGTATCATAGCAACTATTAATAGGCCTATACGTCTTGGTATGAACTCAGCAGAGGTGTGAGGCATGCGTGTCAGTGTTAAGTCTCTCTCAGGCGGCAGCGCCGTCGCATTGATCAAAAGAATGCTTTAATTACACTCCAAGTAGCTGTTCATTTAGCAGCTACTCACAGTGCGCAGCAGAAACCATGGCATGTTAATGGGCTATTTTATTGCCGTATCCTTAAGAAAGTAACATAACATTTCAATCAGTTGTGAACGTGCAATTACTGTAAACATTGTCGAATGAAAAGCAGACATTATCAGAAAACAATGTCGACATGTTGACCTCTGTGGCTTTCCCGGGGAAATGTGTTGCAGCTGCTTAAATCCACATGCAGTGATTTGCGAGTCATATGTTCATGCAAATTTCATGCTCTTGTTAAAATAGTTCTGGTTGCACCCTCGAGCTCCCATATTTTTTTGTATTCCGGGTAATATGATTGCTTGCTTTGTCTTTGTTTAATTTAAAACAAACAGTAAAATGTTTCATGGCTACGCTTCCATTTCAACATGTGCTTCAATAAATGCTGCACCAGCATGCCGTACTCACCAGTGCACTAGAACATGCCCACAGTGACCATGTGATGGCGTTGCAGAACTGATAACAGTCGAGTCCTGAGGAACTCTGAAGAGGTAGATGACTTTCAGTCTCTCATGCAGTTTCCATTTGTCCTTTATCTGTGAAAAGTTCATAACACACGCACACGCACACGCACACACACACACACACACACACACACACACACACACACACACACACAATGTTTTCACTTGTTGTCGTTGTTGTTGTTATTAGATATATTTCAGGAAACACAAAGGTCATTATATCAGCAAGGGATTGAATGCTTAAGCAAAAATAGACTCCACTTTATTGGATGGCATGTCAGGGAGTGTTTATTTGACTCATTTGATGACAATGTGTGCCGTGTCATTAAATGACCGCAGGATGTCCTGTGCTTTTATGAGGTTCTTAGACAGGCTTGGGAAAAAAAGAAAAATGCATCCTGATTCTACCACGTGAGCGCAACGCTCCACATGTTTTTGGTATTCCGTTGTGTCTGTCCCAGAAGCAACACGGAAGGACCCAAACACGAACTGCCAACACCGGTCAGGGCTCTTTTACTCTCGCTTTCATCTCCGGGGGTCAACATAGGTCAGCTGAGTTCCAAGGACTTTGCTTAGCCCGTGCTATGCAAAGAAAGGAGTTCTGTGAGATCTGAATTTGGTCCTTTTCAGTCCAATGCGGTGGTTATGTAAGCTCTACGCTTGACAATATAAGTGATGAGGAGGAAGAAGGGGTAAAGTAAAGGCCTTCCTCCTGAGATATTCCTGCATTCCGCTCACGTGCTGATAAGCTCGTTGTTTGGTGAGCAAACTGGAGTAAAAGTACCTGCAATAAAAGGATTGTGTCCCTTGTATGCATAGGTATTTTATGTGACCATACATTACGGGAAGACCGATAAATGCGTGCTATCTCAACACGTGCCGTATCATTATCATTACGCAGCTGGTTACTTTGATGTTGACTGGTGTTGAGTCAGATAGATACGGTAAGGAATAACGCCTCACTTCCTTGGAAGAGGAGAACTCCATTGAGACTGCGATACTGTAATTGCCTTATTAGCTTTTATGGAGCAAGCCAGATACAGTAACATATGGTCAACACTCGTTTGTGAAGAGAGAGAGAGAGAGAGAGAGATAGAGCTCATGTTGACCCTTTTGATTTTACGAAAGAATGTACAACTAACTGGGTGGCCAAGTGAGTTCTAAAGCTGTGTGTTCTGCAGCTCATCACAAAATAAAACATCATGTTGTTCATGATCAGCTTTTTAGCATTAGAAGCGAAGATGGTGTATTGTTGCATGTTAAGTACATTTTATGATATGACCGTGTCACTCTCCAACAATAACATGATGACTTGTGGCTTGAACGTCAACAGGAAGAGACATGGCAACTCTTTATATATATAAGAAACACTTTCTTTGCAGGCTTCACAAATAAAAGTGGCTTCAAGAACGGCTCTACTCTACAAGAAACAGAAACCAACACAAACACCCTATAGCCCACATGAAAATAACTGATTGAATGAAAAAACATGACTCACAATGACATGCAAAACACTGACTCAAATAACAGCACAATTAGCACAACAATAAAGTATGAATTGAGTGTGTACCCTGAGGCATGCCGGGAAGTCCTTGTCAGTCAGCCACACTGACACACCCTGGGATAATACACAGCCAGGTAACCGGAACAGTGGGCCCCTGACTTGGTACCTTTTAAAATATATATATTTCGTTTTTATATTCGACACAATTCATAGTTCGTATAGTTTACATATGGGTTCTTGGTTTGACTATTACTGGGGCACTATACTGTCTCTATGCATTTGATGTATTACCTTATTGTATTTAGTGTAAATTTAGGCCTGATAATGATGTAGCATTCATGTTAAAATCATGTATACTTTTCCGACCATTTTCCAAAGCATACATTTATTCTTTATTACTTTTTTTACATTTTGGAGGGGAAAAAATAGCCATTTTTAACACACCAAACGCCCAGCGATTTATAGCAGCGGAGCACATTTAGCGACCAGGCGAATTTGACGGAATGATTTAGATCAAGAGTTATTCACGTTTTAAGATTTTCTTAAAATGTCTCATCGGCTAAAATGGGGGGGTTCTGTTGTTGTTGTTCCGTGATGTTGTTGTGTCTCCGTGAATACTGTGTGTCCGCTGTCCGTGTATATTCACAGGCCATCGTATCACGGAAAGGGAAACCACAAAGCTGGGTTGAAAACGCAGAGGTAGGGTTGGTGATGACTTGGTGCGACTTGGTGCGGCCGTGGAGCACGTGCGTAGGCGGCATACGTCTATGACATGCCAAACTGAACTGCGCACAAAGATGATAGCCACACCTGAGGGGCTTAACTGTCCCCAGTAACCCATGCACTCAACACGAAGTCCCGGAGGTGCCAAGGCAAACGCACAATTCACTTCCTAGGCCAGGGGTTCTCAACGTTTTTGGCCGAAGACCCCCGAAAATGCTTTGCCAATGTCTCGGGACCCCCGACCCCCGCCCCAATTATTTGGGGACCCCCCAAAATAATTTGGCGACCCCCCCTGAAGGGTCGCGAGGTTGAGAACCCCTGTGCTAGGCGACAGAGGCTTGTGTTCCAGTGTGAGGGTTGCACTGGCGTGTGGGGTCTCTCCGTAACCACCTGGGTTTATTCTATGCTGGTGAGGCAGCAATAAAGTTGCACAGGTCAGAGAGTGTGGCCAGCATGGTGCATGGCCCAGTCCATTTGCTACATAACTTTGGAAAGACCCCTTTCTTCTGTAATGGGTCACACCCACACTTGAGTGAGGAGGTTGTTTACATTTGTCGTCACTCGAAGGTGGCTGGAGCGTTGCAAAGGCCAAATGGCATACGTTATAATTGCCATAGTCCTTGGCCAATGGAGAAAACAGTCTTGGTTGGGAGTTGGGACAGGCTTCAAGGGCCAACGGCCGCTGCTAATTGTGCAGTGAGCTGCTGAGCCAGCTGGAACTGGAGATGTGGCAGAGTGAATTGTCAATGCGGGGAAGCAGGTTGTGTCACACAGCGTTCAGCTGCTAATTGTCCACACAGAACCACCAGCTATTGTCCTTCTTCCTTTACCTGTACAACTGAGGTGGCCCAGAGATTTTCTTCAGCAGCTGCCCTTTTGCCATCTACAGACTTCCAGATCGAAATGCATTTCATGACTTAATTGAGGAGTATGTGACAGACATACAGTAGGAAGCTGACAGAATAAATTTTGATTGACAGTGTCATCTTGAAATCCTTCAACGAGTTCTGTAACCTACCTTGTCCATATAACACAGTATACGAGGGTGTGCCCTACTACTCAAACCATCATAAACCTCATTTTGACCTCGGACCAGTCTAGAATCCCAAGAAGTGGCGTCATTGACTGCAATTTAAGTCAAATTAAATGAATAAATCTATAGTCACAACACAATCAGATTCAAATCAATGAAACACGTAGTGAAGCACTACGTAAAATGGACAGGTCCAATGTTTTAACAATTATTTTGGGCTATTTATGCCTTTATTGATAGTACAGTAGGTTTGACAGGACAGGGGGGGGGGGGGGATGGGGAGTGACATGCAGCAAAGGCCGTCATGGTCCGATGGTCGTGAGACTTGTGACTAGGGTTGCCACCCGTCCCTTAAAATACAGAATCGTCCCTTATTTGAGAATTAAATGATGCGTCCCTTATTGAACCAATAAGGAACGCAGTTTGTTCCTTATTTTCCTAAATAGCCCCTACACGTCAACACTGAATTTAACAATAATGAACAAAACAAAACACAGGAAATATTAAAGTCAGCACAATTGTTCTAGCGGGAGGCACACACTACCTAAAGTAGCCTAAACCAGTGGTTCCCAAAGTGAGGTCCCCCAGGGGTCCTTGAGGGAGTTCCAGGGGGTCCCCAGCTAAATTATTGTTTGGAACCAAATGGACCCTTATGGGTCTGTAACTCTGAGAGTGTACAAATGGAACCAAATGGACCATCAGAGTTAAATTAACATTGATTTTACAATATGAATTGGGGGTTCCAGAGATAGAAATGCCATTAAATGGGGGTCTGTATACTAATGCATGTCAAACTGGTACTTGAAATTAAATGGGTTGAGAATCACTGTGTAAAAATCTTCTCTTATGGGGGTCGCTGGCATATATTTTATAATGGGCTGCTGATGTTCAACTTATTGCTTCAACGTATTGCTTCAACTTATTGCCGGCCTTGCCGCACACGCCTGCACCGCAAGGCCGCAGCAGGCGTAAAGAGTGTCCCTTATTTCAAGATCTCAAAGGTGGCAACCCTACTTGTGACACAAACCTGCGACACGCTGTCAGGCTACATTGAGCCTATAGAGGTGCCCGGGCCTGGTCCAATGTTCTAAATTGCACATCGGCCGTGGAGGCCTGGTCTTGTTTTAAATCTGAATACTTGTCTGTGATTGATAGCATAGCACCCACAGAAGTTGTAAGGGTCAAAGCCCATACTGAACCTTGGATGAATGTAGACATCTTGAATACTGTCAAACTCCGAAACTAAAACTACTACAGGAAAACCTGTAATGAGCAGAGCAGCTACTTGAAAAGATCAATAATGACGTGATGTAGTAAACCACATGACCTTCAATGAGAAAATTGAGGAAAAGAAAAAACACCCAGAAGGCACTAAAACAAACAAACTAAAACCACAAACCTCAGCATTATTTCAAGTGGCTTGCTGACAAAGTGACAGATGGTGAACTCTTTTAACTGTTTTAACAGTTTTTATTTTTTTCTTTACATTACAATGCATCCATCAGTCAATGAGCTATGTCACACAAGAATTCAAGCTGGCAAGAGTAATCCCTCTGTATAAAAAAGAAAACTAATTAGAATCTGTAAACTACCGACCTGTTTTCATCCTTTATTATATCTCAAAGGTTATAGATATAGGCTAGATGAATTCACGAACAGATCAGACACCTGCCTACTTTATTTGACCGACTGCATCAAACGCGAGGTAGACTTGGGCGAATAGTATACTGCGGCATGGTCATGCTGGACCTCCAAATGCAGTGTCAATTATTCAATTCTAAGCTGAAGGCGATTGGTTTTGATAACACATCTAGCTGTCAATGGCAAAATGGCAAAATAAAAGCATGTATGTCCTCCCCCCCATGCCGTCATGTGGCATCTAAGTAAACTTGATCATCATGATAAAAGGCACTGCTCACAAAATGACGCTCAATAAATGACTTAGTCATATTATATCAGCTTGAGAAGTGTTTTATTTTTATTTTTTAAGATTTTTTTTGTGGCTTTCGCCTTTATTTTATTATTTTTTTGTAGAGGGACAGAATCACAGTAGGCTGACACTAGGAAATGGGGAGAGAGATGGGGGGGGGGGTGACATGCAGCAAGGGCCATCGGGATCGGGAGTCGAACCCGCGGCACTCTGCCAGACTGGATTACCAGCCAAGGTGCCTGGACCGCTGAGCCACGGCCCAGGCCAGCTTGAGAAGTGTTGAGAAGTAGGAGGAGCTGGGTGTTGAAGGCTGCTGCTATTGGTGCTGCATGGGGCTGCTGCTAGCAGAGCCATTGAAGGAGAGTTACGACATCTCTGTTCACTTCATGGGGCCAGTCCAATGGCGACTCTTTTACATAGACTTCTATTGGCGAAGAACGACAAAACACTGAACCGGAAGTTTACGGAATGCATTGGAGTCTATGGGCTCGCGCGAGTACATGAACCACATGACCGGGCTGTTTTCTGCACCCTCATTGGCATAATAACTCCCCTTCAATGACTCTGGCTGCTAGCAACACTATTGTGTATATTGTGTTCGGGGTCGTTCACGCCTGCGCTATATGGGGGGGCACTAAAAATGATCTGCACAGGGGCACTCAAGGGTGTTAATACGTCCCTGCCTGTGTGCATGCTGCATTGTGGGTTTGGAATCAGCTGAGGCTCATGTGGCTGGCCTGGCCTTGCTCCCTAGCTGCGACCCAGGAAGGCTCAGCCACCATGCAGCCGCCTATAGCACCTACAACACATTCTTGCTTTATTCCCAAGCCAATCAGGACGAAATGTATCCCGGCCTCCACGCCAAATGAGGCTCACAGTCATAGTCATACTTGCACGTCTCCAAGTGCTCACTGACACATGGACCAAATCAATTATGCAAAATTCACTCCTTTCTTTCTCGTGCAGATAGAAAGACTTTAAACACACACACACACACACACACACACTCTCTCTCACACACACACACACACACACACACACACACACACACACACACACACACACACACACACGCGCATGCACATTCAGGGTGTATGCTTTACACATGCATGCCCCGAGGGCTTGATGTCCAAAGACATGCATGTCAATTTGCATACCTAGATACTCTGCACCAAAGAGTGCTAGATCTACTGCGAACCCTCAGAACACACAGTCAGACATACACACCCTTCCCTCCAGACTGCCGTCACAGCGCTCCAAGCACAGCTGTCAAAACTCTGGGACTTCCAACACAACAATAGTGAGACGGGCAGGGAGAGCTGAGAGGGAGAGAGAGAGAGAGAGAGAGAGAGAGAGGAGAGAGAGAGAGAGAGAGGAGAGAAATGGGAGCAGAGCAGCAGTGTAGTCGATGCTGGAGGCATGGATGTGACATGGTGAACTGACACCTCTGGAACTCTCACATTCTCAGCAGTGGGCCTCTGTAAGCTGGCTGGCTGCACATTCCCTGCACCACTTCAACAGCACGATTTCATCCCCCTTTTTCACACCCATATGTCTACGTATGTCTTTATTATGCTTTCTCTGTACATCCATTTGCATTATCATCTCTCTCTCTCTCTCTCTCTCTCTTACACACACACACACACACACACACACACACGGGTGCATGCACGTATGCACAGACACTGTTTCTCCACCCTCTCTCTCCCTCCCTGGCTCTATCCATCGCAATAGCTCTAGACCTCTCGTCCTCAAGTCACGATCGACCGGCCTCCCACAGCAGCTCCCATAACAGCTCTGCGTTAGACCTCCCACCATAACCCCCCCTAAGACCCTATGCCTCCCATATGCGAGTCCAGTCCATATATACGTCCAAGAGGATGAATAACATGCCACGCCTTACGAGACGGCCTCACGTCAAATTAAGGGGTTATTCTGGGAGCTCGTCCAAATCGCCGCCGAAATAATGCCAACTGATGATGACATGAAAATACACACTCGCTAAGACTAAGAGTCCAAACACAGGTTGCATTGGAACTCGATCACCGCACTAGATGGAATGAATGTCCGTCCGTCCGTCCGTCCGTCTGTCTGTAGCCTGCATGTGTGTGTGTGTGTGTGTGTGTGTGTGTGTGTGTGTGTGTGTGTGTGTGTGTGTGTGTGTGTGTGTGTGTGTGTGTGTGTGTGTGTGTGTATATCAGCGATTACTGAGGCACTATACACTGTCTATGCAATTGATGTATGTTTACCTTGATTATACTGTAAGGGCCGATTCATACTCCTATTTTAGAGCCGAATAAAATAATCATGTCGGCACTACAGCGCCGAAACAGCGGTAAAATAGGAGTATGAATCGGCCCTAAGTCGCTCTGGTTAAAAACCTAAATTGTAAATTGTAGTATACCGGTATGCTATACTACAGTGTTGTCATAGAAATGGACATTTAATCTACAATCAGTGGGTATAATGAGGATTATACAATCTATTCACACAGTGCAAAGCATTTACAGCAGTTGCGTTAGCAGGCCTCTGCATTACAATACCAGGGGAAATCTAGCCCGCTGATCAATACATTAATTGGTGAGTGTGTTAATTTTACTCTACATTTCCTCTACTCTTATCTGAAATCTCTAGATCTGAAATCTCTATAGAAGGGGTTTAAGCAGATCTCTGTATCTTAAACGCCATCTCTCTGCGAGATAGTGAAGCGATATGTTTAGCACTGATAAGGTTGGACCCTGCTTGGACTTACAGACAATCATTTGGCAACTCCAAGCATTCCAGGGAAGTTCATGGGAGCCAGTGATTTATTGTCAGGATGTGGCTGTATTCTAAGAGAGCCTAGGCTGCTGCTCTAGGCTGAAGGTAGCTTGGTTGTACAGCAGGTCAGCGAGATAGCGGAGCTATGTCTGAGATTCATTCCGGAAGTTCCCGAGAGGGTCATTGACTGGAAGGAGGTGCTGCCTAAGATCTGCATTTTGCAGGCTTTGATTCGCCGCTGTTGCGCAAACGTTTGGTCATTCCATTCTTTGTAATTCTTAGCTAATCTATATAACTTCACACAAGGGCTGTCATGGTTATGACGTTTGACGTGGGAGAGGAGGAATTGACCATACATGCATGCGGTGGCTATTTTGCTATTATGTTTTATTACTAGTTTTGTTTTTGAAGATCTGGCTTTCGGAAATTACGTCATATGACAGCCAAGTCTATGGACTTTTAATGTTTTAATGTTTGCTGAAATGAGCACTTTAACTTGGGACACCCCAAAAGAATAGGACCACAACCAAGTCTATGGACTTTTTGTGATTTTTATATGCACCCCCTTAATATGACTTAACAGCAACACACACACACACACACACACACACACACACACACACACACACACACGTACGTACGCATGTACACAAGCACACACATTACAGTAAGCCAATGCCACAGCAACAGAACAAAGCATACATGCTAAACCAATCTCTATCCTCAATCTCTATAGGTCCTCAACAGCTCAATGAGATGCCAAGCACTTCTGTAGTGCCATGGGAAACGATGCGGTTTCACAATTCCAAAGATTAGGATTAAAATATGCAGTTCCCCTCGACCACATTAAGTGGCTGTGGTGCACACATTAAACCCACCGGGACCATAGAAACATACACAGTGGTTTAGCGCTGGGCCCTGGCCAAAACAAATGACTGCTTCAGGTGAAAACAAACCAGTGCCCATTTTTTCCATTTGCAAGTTTTCGGAGGCGACCTGCTCTCTCTCTCTCTCTCTCTCTCTCTCTCTCTCTCTCTCTCTGTGTGTGTGTGTGTGTGTGTGTGTGTGTGTGTGTGTGTGTGTGTGTGTGTGTGTGTGTGTGTGTGTGTGTGTGTGTGTGTGTGTGTGTGTGTGTGTGTGTGTGCGTGTGTGCCTCTCCGCCCTCTTAACACTCTCTGGGCTTGTGAATTATTCAAAATGAGGGATTAATGTTAGAATGGTCCTCCATAGACGGATCTGCTTCACAGGTGTTTTGGGCTTTAGAAGGTGGAGTGACCCTTTTCAAAACCATTACCGCAGATATTTGTGAAATAAAGTTATATGGAAACCGAGAAATTTGTCAACCGTGAACCACAGAGGGGGGTGGAGGAGGGGATGTGGAAATTTTCACATATTACCGCCCCCCCCCCCCCCCCCCCCCCCCCCCCCCCACGCACCCAATGCATGCCGACATGCACACACGCACGCATGCATGCATGCACGCACACACCCACACACACACACACACACACACACACACACACACACACACACACACACACATATATACACAATGACACACAATGACACACACGCTCAAGACTCATTCGCAAGCTCTCCTGGCGTTTGTCTACAATTGACCACAACTAGAGTAATACCACAATAAAAGTACAGGCTATACCCAGAGCAGCTATAAATCGTGCGCAGGGAATTCCACCTCTGCTATTTCACAGGGTCATTTCCCTGTATGCGGTTTCATATTCATATATTTATGTTTACGAGCCAGCAATACATATTATGGGCTATTAGAACGGCAGTGCACGAGATAAGGGCCCATATAATGTCCTAATGTGTCCCCTGGGACTCTCAAGGGGGGTAAAGAAACAGCATACAAAATGAGAATTGACTTTTTTGTGGGTGGAGGAATTTGTAATTGAAATACTGACACATGAGATGCAAAATGAATCACATTCAAACGCAATTGAGTGCGAAAATTCAATACTATGTCGTTGCTGTTGGTTTGCTGCAAACATTGTAGCTAAGTTGAAAGTTGAAATATGGGAAATATTTCAACTTTGTATGTTTGTGTGAGTATAATGCTCTACTCTGTCGTACTCGCTTGTATAGATCGAAAACGGTTAAGTCTGTCTGCGGCTTATACTGTAAATATTGAACCAGTGAAAAGGATTAACAAGAACGTGTGACTAAATAAATATTGGATCTATTGGAACACATTTCCCGATAGCAACATTTATCTATGACACTTCCCTAAAAAGGGAAATCAGGTTTATTTTTTTTGGGCCGACACGCATGCTATTACTTAAGATTTAAACATCCTCCTGTCATCTTTGACGGATCACCTGAGTCTCACCTGAGGTAAGTGTGTGTGTGTGTGTGTGTGTGTGTGTGGGGGGGGGGGGGGGGGGGGGGGAGGCTTCAATTAAGGGAACAATTGGTTTAGTCACACAATTATGAGCTCAGGGTGACTGAATGCAAAGGCCCTGAAGGTGGGGAGTTAGAAGATCTCTGGCATCTCATTCAAACGGGTCCACCCGCCCACCCCCCCACTGCTCATTACTGAGACCACCAACCGGGAGCACTGCCTTCCTGAAGTGAGCAACGACAGTTGAGTGGGTGGTAAAGACACTCACATGTACAGTAGCCATGAGTGATTTAGATCTGAAAGCGGATGCTAGCTATAGAACCACAGTTCTAACATGAGTAATGAGCGCATGCAGGGTTGTTGGGGGGCACAGCGTTGTGTATATGACTCATCTGTCGGTTGTGTCATTAATTAAAGCTCGTTGTTGACAGAGTTCCAAAATGAGCAATTGCGAGCACACATTTTACGATACAGTGAGCAGCGGCTATATTTTATACAACTTGCACGACCACTTCCACACCTCCAATCTGTCATGATTTAAGAATGGTGCTTTGAGAAACTTTGAGGTTTGCTTTGAGGTTATATGATAGTCATAAACTCATAATACTGGAGTAGTAAATTAAAATATATTAAACTATGACTTCCCTCAGTGACAGGGACTCTGCAGAGTTGTCATAGCTTTTGGTTAGATCAAATTGGAGTTCACTTTACAGTAAATTATCTCTTTAGGTCACCTCTGGTATTAGCATATGCCAGACATCATTACTATGATGCCCTAATCACTGCATTGTGGATACGACCATAGCCCCCTTGAAGACATTTAATAGTGGCAATGGCAACCAAGAAAGAATGGGGTTTTTATGGTGTTGTAGGTCACATGAAGGTAATCTCTCAAACGTATACAGTTCTGACTCAGACTTGCAGCCATGCTGGGTATTTAAGTTCACAAATAAAAAGTCCATGAAACTACTATGACTACTTGCTACTGTGTCGCAAGACAAATTTCAGTGAAAGCTGATAATAAAGTAGTATTCCATCTCGTGTGAAAACCAATAGCTTTATGTTGTTAGGCTCATTTTTATGCATACAATTATAATCACTGCTTCTGCTTCGGTCATGCGGTTCATAATAACACGTACACAATTTTCCTGTGAAATAATATTAATAATAATAATATGCTGAGCTCAAGGAAAAGCCCTGATGAATGCTGCCGTAATCCTTTAAGTTATTGGTATGTATACAGTTTGTAGGGATTAGCTGATGAATTAATCATTCGATGTACTTATGTTTGTGAAATCCCTCTCACATGCCAGAGGGTCTCAGGACCCCAGCAACACATTATTACATTCCATCGGTCTCTCCTCCTCCTCCTCCTCCTCCTACTCTCCTCCTCCTCTCCTCCTTGTCTGTTTGTATGTGGTTTGGATGTGATGCTGAGCTGACCATGTTAACTGTAGCTATATAGAGCGTCGCAGTCCCGCCCTGTTTCATGACGACGGAAGACAATTTCCAATTCATTTTTCCAATAGACGTTTCAGAATGTATCTATTTAAAGACCTTTTAAGCCTCGGACAAAGCCAACTCGGATCGTGACAATAAACAAAACAAATTGGACCGAACAAATAATTAGAAAAAGTAAAAACAACAAATAAAAAGTGTCCTTATTTTGGGGGCGGGACTGTGACGCTCTATTTAGAGTTACATTCCCTGGAGGAAGCATGGCCTTAATAGATCGAGAGACCTTAATGGATTGGTGCAGGTGATTGGTCAGAATCGACAAAGACTAATTTATACTGCGTCGCTCAACAGATTGATAATGAAGTTACTAATATGTTAGTTATGGAAATAAAGGCTGATTCATAGTTATAGTTGCGTGCCGGCGTTACTTGTGCACCCACACTAGCCAAGATCTAAGTTGTAGATCGGATATTGTCGGTGCGCGGCACGCAACCGAGTATAAATCATGGGGTAGGCTTAACTGGTGCAGTATGCGAAGTTCTTGATTCTGTGGAGCCACACTTCCATGCTCAGGCTTTGCTTTGGCAACCGGGCTTATCCTTGGAGGGGAATGAACGTGCAAATGTGTTACAGGTGGGATTCATTAGGTTGAGACTTGGCACATTGGTACTTGCTCTGCATAATTGCCATGTTACAAAACCAGACGAATGCTATACTGTGTAGAGTGTAGATGTAGACGCACACACACCATATGTGATGACACAAATGTGCACAAATAGATATATTTATCTGCCACACTTGTACTGTACAACTGGAACAACACACGTGCACGGCCGCACGTGCAAGCACACGCACACCACACACACACACACACACGCACGCGTGCAGGCGTGCACGCACACACACACACACACACACGCACGCACGCACACGCACTCACTCTGTATAATATAGCAGAGATTTAAAAGGCAAAGGCTTCATTGCTCTCCTATGAGCCGTTCAAAAGAAAATACAGTATTAATCAGGCAGTTTCTGCCAAAGTTATTTCAAAGTCGATTAATATAGAAAAACATATAAATTTCATAAGATTATTTTTCCTATTTCTCTTCCATTTCCCTTGCCTCTCAGAAACATAGCCAAGCTGTTACTGTAACACTACAATTTCCAGATGTATAGAAACGTACATTGAACTCTATCCTTCAAAGTAAATGGTGAATTTATATAGCGCCTTTATCCAAGGCGCTTTACAGAGATTGTGCATTACATTCGCCCACACACACCGATGCCGGAGGAAACCATGCAAGGCACCAACCTGCACTTCGGGAGCAATTAGGAGTTCAGAGGCTTGCTCAAGGACACGTCGACTCTAACTCTGGGGGAGCCCGGGTTTGAACTGCAACCTTGTGGTTGCCATCCGGTCACTCTACCCCTGAGCCACTGCCGCCCTGTACAGAATCCTGGTTGCTTATTGTTATTGTGTAAGACTAGTTACAAACAGTTACTACTCAAACAGTTTCTAGAACCACCCACTACCAATTACCAACTGAGGCATTCCATTCAACCTTATTTTTCTGTTCCCATAGTCTACAATACATTAGGTAAGAACGCATTTATGTTTAAAGCTCCCTCTGACTGGAACAACTTACCAACCAATATTCAAACCATTTCATCTTTCAAAAGTCTTGTTCAAAAGTGCGCTGTCTTCTTACCTTACGACCTCCTGCACATGCCCATGATGCCATGATGACTATTGCTCAACCTATTTATTCCATTTATTTATACACTATTATATTACATACCTGACTTAGCGTATTTATAGTTACTTTATAGTTAATGAATATATAAACAGTGTATATGTGTTTCACGTGGATATGTACATATGTGTTTAATCAACTGTACTCTAATGCTGACCAACGGAAGTGACAGTCATATCTGACAGAACAAATGATACATCTCTTTGCTATTATACTTGCTTATTGTAATACCCTGTTTTTTGTGTTTTGTATTTTGTGTTTGTTTGTTTTGTTTTGTGTTTTAGTTGTTTTAGTTTTTCTTTTTTTTTCTCTTTTCTCCCTTTTGTGTATTGTATTGTATTGATGGTAGTTAGGACCCTCTCGAAAACGAGATACTGTATCTCAATGGGGTATTCCTAAATAAAGAAATTTCAAACAACAACTAGACCGGTGCCCGGCTGTAGAGCACCGAGTCAGTATAACGATGGAAGTTGGAGATCCATACCCAGAGTACGTCCTGTCTTTTTATCCATCCACTGTCTCTCTGTGTCCCTTTATTCCTATATAGAGCAGGGGTTTTCAACTGATTATGAACCAGGGACCACCACCCTGACTGAGAATTAACCTGGGGACCACTATTGTGTTGGGAGGGGGGGGATACCGTCGTGGTGTGGGGGAAAGAAATTAACCTTCCATATTAAACTCATGTTGCTGTTCATTGTAACTTTGTAAGCAGACACTTGCGGTTGATTATGGGCACATTTCTTTATAATGGTGACTCAACCAGGCAATCCGGTACGGTTTCCCTTGAGATTCTAACTCACTTTTCTGTGGAAGTTCAGAGTAGACTTCCCAGTAACTGATGACATCATTTGTCACCATATCATTTACTGCATTGTTTCTCAACTTGTGGTCAATACAATAAATTCAAATACGAATCTTCACTTTCCTACATTACTAAATGCATGGTCAGGGACCACATGCAACACCTTCACGGACCACCAGTGGTCCACGGACCACCTGTTGAAAACCCATGCTATAGAGTTCTGTGTCAGACATGCAAATATGGAAGTGTTGTGATGTCAGAACAGGCCAGCTCCATATGCTGGACGAGCCCCCATATTATGACCTGGCCACAACAAAGGAGGAAGACTGCACGGCTGTTTAAAAGTGCACAAACCAATATTTAATTTTTAACTTAAACTTAATCATGTGGGGTGTGTTAATCAGTGAAATCAGTAGTGTAGGTGAGACTGGTGAGTGGTTGTGTGGTAAATGTAGTGTGGGGTGTTGAATGGTGCAAACAAAAGGCTAAACTAAAGTGTTGCTGCCAACAGGGAGAGAGAGAGAGGGTGAGTGTGGCAAACACCCAGTCCTAGGAGCACACTGGGAATACTGGCCATGGGTGCTCCCAATGTACTGATTGGCACCCCAATTTCCCAACCGGCAGGCCTTGTGGAGACAGGTAGAGTAGGAAGCACAGACCCTGGTAGGCCAAGCTACAGTCCAGAGCCCGGGCAGAGGCCTTTTGCGGCGGTTCTGGACAACTGTGGGTCCGACCGACTCAACACCGGGCACTGCACTCCCTGTGGGGGTGTGGAACGCGTGTGAAGTCGGTGGGGCTAACGGTTACATGTACATTACAGACGTACACATACAGACATACAGAGACGTGGTGCATTTATACAGTAGATAGATGCCTGTTGTGTTTTTGAGTTTGGCCGAATTGTGGCTTTGTGGTGATTTAGTGACAGCCTAGAATTAAGATCAATGTATAGGCCAATTCAACAGCTTATGCCCCCCCGTGACCTCGTTCATTTTGTACGGTGGCCATAAGGGAAGCAAAAGCACTTTGTTGTGCAATGTTGCTGAATGAATATGTAACGGTTGCGGGGAAACTCGAGGTGTTCCATAGATCCTAATTACCACTGACTCGCACGATGCGTGGAATTCGTTTGCAGTGTTCAAACCAATAAAGCCTTGGGTGTTGTTGTACTAATAGGAACGGAAGTGGCTCTCCGTGGCTGTGTGCTTTCTGATTAGATTTGAGATTTTGAACCCTCTCTCTCTCACTCACACACACACACACACGCACATGCGCACGGTTAACACACTTCAGAGGAGGAATGTGAGTTCGTCCTCCCATTGGACACCAATGCGTCAGTCACAGCCATCCACCCTCCACACCTGGTGATCAGGGAAGGGTGCGTCCAAATGACCCGCTTCCCAGACTCCACAGCCAGATAATTATTTCCAGTTGCAATTAGAATAACTGCGAGATTTTTTTCCCTTCTCTCTCTCTCTCTCTCTCTCTCTCTCTCTCTCTTTCTCTCTCTCTCTCTCTGACCAAAAAGGGGATCAGCAAATATCCTTCCCCCTTATTTCGGCTTTTCTGACACGCTTGTGTAAATACCGTCCACCTGGTCATGGGAGTGCCTTTAGGGGAGCTATCAAAGCATTCATAAAAATCAAGATGTATGTGACATCCAGTGGATTTCCCCCCACGCCGCACGCGGCAGGCCAACTGGAGAGGGCCAGCGCCGGGGTAAAGTTTCCCCTCTCCTTCCCTCCCTGGCTAGCGGCTGACGCCTGATTGACTGTGATGGGCTTTTTTACGCGTTGCACGTGTTGTTCTGCTGCGTTGCCCCCACTCTTTCTCTGTCTCCCTCTCTCTCTCTCTCTCCCTCTCTCTCCCTCTCACTGCATCATCTGTCTTTTCAACATGTCTCTTTGGCTTCTGCGTAGACTCGTGTGTGTGCGTGTGCACACGTGTGTGCGTGTTTGTGTGTGTGTGAGTGTGTGTGAGTGTGAGAAAGAGAGAGAACATAGGCACATCTATTATGTATGTATTATATATATACCATACATAATTTTCTGAAAACTGAAGAGTTTTGCCTGTTCTTTTACTTTATTGCGTTGAGCTTCAACAAGTCTCTCAACGCAAAGATCCCTTTACGTCTCACGCTTCATTTACAGATTAGAGCCTGCGCCGCGGTGTGTGAAAACACGAGGAAGCAGGAATCGGATATTAGAAGCATGACTGTGAATGAATATATCTGCATAGTGTGTAGATTCATCAGCGCTGCCGAGTCCCTGTGTTGCGTGTTAAACACTTACGAAGTCAAGGCCGATGACACGCACGCTCATATCTGGAGATCAGAAACTCCGGGAACTTCCGGGCAGTCTTCCACAATGGAAGACTGCCTGACTCCTGTGTTCGACCCCGGTGAGGCCTGATTGCTCTGCCTGAAAATGGCAAGAACAACTGCAATGCAATTAACACTTCAATGAAGAAGGGTCACGGTTTCAGAGAGGCTTATACAAGGAACAGAGAGGAACTCACACAAGGGTGTTCATGCCTTTTTGGTTAAAAAAGGCACATTTTGTTCTGTACTGTCAATGAACCTCAATCGTCTATTTCATGAGATAAGTGCCCAAACAAGAGAAAAGCAGATGCCAGCTGCATGAAACATGCCACAGTGTTGTATGTATTGAGCTAAATGTCCTTACTTACTACTCAACTCTAAAAAAACATATACTCTCTAAATAGTCTCTAAATAAATCCCTTAGTGAACACAGGGGGGAAATGGTCTGAACGGAAACTTAATTGATACCATCCTCGAACCAGGCTCAAAAAATTCAAATATCCTCCTTCCATCCTGCAGGGTAAGCAACACACCTGTAGGGGTCAGTGTTTGTTTCATTCAAATAGAGAGACACCGGCCACAACTGAGCATATGGTGCAGGTGAGAGGAAGGACTGCTGTGGCCAGCCTGCAGCGATGGCTACATACTTTCCATTCTTTAATGAAGCCCTTCACTGACTAAGATACTTGAAACACAATCACACACATGCACACGGCACGCACGTAGACACACACACACACACACACACACACACGCACACGCACACGCACACACTTTCCGTTGGTGCACAAGCTCCTGATAATAGACTCTACACCGGGGGCCTGTGAAGTATTTAGAAATGCCAAGCTGCTGCGAGGGTGCAGACATTTGAAGGACACTAATGTAGGAGCTGAGGTCTAATATAAACAGCATTACTCACATGAAAGCTCAGCCTCGGCCATTAGGCCTTTCTGGAGAGGTGGCACTTCTCAACCGGCTCCCTAATGGCACTTGTCGTTTTAAACACGCATAACTGTGTATACGCCGATTTCTTTGCAACCTTATCCCCGCAGAATCCAAATCTAGGGCATTAGAGCTTTTTTTATTTTCTTCCCTCCTTTCTTTCTGTGCATAACAATTAACGGTGAAACGGTTTATCGGTCTTTGTTGTAGGCCTACATTAACGTTTTCCCAATCTACTAAATCTTAACATATACTCATCATAACAGTCTGTGTTCAAGCCTTTTCCAGGGCTCAAAGCGTATATGCTTCTTTCTTTACATTTAAACATGCCTGTTATACCATAATAACAATCAATGCTCAGCCGAGAACCATAGCAGCTGTTCAAATACGTTCTCCATTCCATCGTGAAATACAGAATTGCACTTTTTTCTTCTTCTTTCTATTTGGAGCTGTGTAACTTACAACCACCCAGAGAATATGGCAGGCCAATGGATACGTCTCTCATGAAATTATTAATCCTACAGAAACTCTGGATCGCCAACTACATAAGTGGGAGAAGCTGTTGAACTCAAATCATCTTGTGTGGCAAAACACACCAGATCTGACCACTGTCAGCAACAGTATAACATGGCTGTCCCACCGGCAGCTAAAATATGGAACACGAAGCACGGCAAAACATCCTTTTAATCTTTGAGGAAGATCCAATCGGAAGAACTGGGGGAGGAACATGAAAGGGAGGCGATGTACGGATGAATAACACATTTTGTTTCTGGCCTCGGCCACGGCGGCCCACTCCGTAAGAAATTAAAACAAAAGAAACTGTTTGGAGTTGGAGACGGCAATGATAAATTAGATTTTAGTTTGTTTCGGGCCGGTTAGAAGAAGTAATGTAATCTAGCCTTCTATAACGGTATGGTTTCGATCAGTGAACCGTGCCGATGGCCAAGTTGGTGTTACTAGGCTGTTTTTGGCCTCCTCTCCCCACATCCATCTTGTCAACACATTGACCAAGTTCCCCTCTTGCTGCTGCTGGTGACTCAAGAGTTTTTAGATAGATCAAATCCACAAGCTCACAATGCTGTCACACCGCAGCGACTTTAGTGAGCTTTCACATTGGCTATTTTAGGTCATGGGACACCGTTGCATGACTAAGTATAAATCAGGCCTTTGAGGATCGCCATGGACTCTCAAGCCAACATCGATCACCACTTGCCGAGGGGAAATACAAGACAATGAACTCCTTTTAATTGCCTTTCATTCTTTTTTTTGGGTTGTTGTTTCATATTAATGGATTTTGGTGTCCGTACAAAAAGAAGAGAAGGAGAAATGCGCTACGGCAAAGCCCATGATGGGCCCATTAATTCAACCCTGCACAGGTTATACACTCCAGATGACCCCATTAGTTTACTGCTAGCACATAATACTACGCAACAAAACAATGCTATCATACATATCACACATGTGATAACCATTAGTACGATACAACAGATTCTGCTGTAAGCTGCTAGTGCCTGCTATCTCTGCCCATTACTGTCAGCTCATGAAAAGCCATGATTAAACGGATGCCGACGTAATTGTAACGTTTGTGCCCTTAGCCCATTGTTCTACAAGCAATGGGACCTTGGAAAGAGAGGAAACTCATTGCAGGCATCCACGACTGAGTGACACACTTTTCTATGGGATTTAGATGAACCATTGAGTCGCCTAGGTTAAATCCTAGGCTGTAGTCCAACTCTGTGACCCTTGTGGTGACCAGTCACATCAGAGATTAAAGGTGAACACCAGGGCAAATCAGTTATCAAGTCACGAACACTCATCATCAACTTCCCACTGTTCCATTGCTGCACACTGACTTCTACAAACACACACACATGTGCGGCACACGTACACGCACGCAGAGTCAACCCTCCATCCTGCGCAAAAGGTCGTGACCCCTTGTACCAGTCCCAGGGAAGGAATGAGCGCCAGGATGCTTGACACTGAAAGATGTTGTTGATCGTCTAAAGTGTGTCTGCATGCAACGTTATGGTTTAAGGCTGATAACTGTGAGTGTGCAGAGGAATTTGTGTAACAATACAGCAGACCGTTTCACAAAGCAATACTTCATCCCCAAAATGTTGATATTGATAGACTTTCTTGTCTATTGATTACTCTCCCCATGAAGCCTTGAATACATGCATGCATGGAGATTATTTGTTTTTGTTGCATGCCTTCACACTGAATTACCGGTAAGTAAGAATCCCAAAACAAGAGTAGAAAGTAGACAATACTTGATAAACTGGAACAAATGGGGGTCAGTGATTAGCAACAGTGGAAACTACATAAAACATTGTTTATCAAATCCAATCTCAGAGTATAATATTATCTCTTGTATCCAGTCGTATCCTCAGTAAAAAAAAAAATAATGTAACGGTTTTTCGCTGAACATTTATCGTTTAAAACACTTTAAACACCAGCCAAGGTCCAGGCACCTTGGCTGGTAATCCAGTCTGGCAGTGTGCCGCGGGTTCAACTCTCGATCCCGACGGCCTTTACTGCATGTTTTCCCCCATCATCTCTCTCCCCATTTCCTGTCAGCCTACTGTCTGTCTCTCCATAAAACAATATAAAATAAAGGCAAAAGCCACAAAAAACCTTTAAAAAAAAAGTTAAATTATTCCGTTTAAAAGTTGTGTGGATAAATTATCGCTGAGGATGTTATTGTGTACATAACTGATATATCAAGTGATTTGAATGAGATGAATAGCATAAGAACTGAATACAATCGAGATTTTATGGTAATCATTTAATATTAAAATATTGATTATCACTTTATGACACGTCGTCACAACAATATTCTAGAAAAGTGTATGCATAACTGTGCAGTCTTTTCTTTTTACACATAAGAGCCACGCAGGAGAAATACAGTTGTACTTCTGGTGATCATTTCAGCTTCCCTGCACACGTTGTGCGGTGAGATACGACTGGGAGAGTTGACATTGCTTGAATTTTCAATTTAACATTGAGGGATGCCCTATTTACTGTCTACATAAAATATAGTATTTCATACCAGGCAATAAAACAAGCTTTATTGCTGTATTAACCCAACTCCCTCTGAGAGAATGTAACATGGAATTTCCAAATTAAACTAGTATATGCACTGTACACAGAATTATAGAATATATTACATGAACTGAAATGGAAACCTACATTGCAGAGATCATATACAGTACACTTGGCTGTACCTGGTGAAGAACTGTATTTTATTATGTTTGGGCCTCATTTATCATTTATCAAGACTTTTAGGAAATCCTAAAAAGATACATTTATCAAATTGATATTTGTGCATTTGTTTATAATACAATGTATTTTTGTTGAAATAAATTGCATTTATGATTTGCTTTTACACAGTGGCAGTATGAGTAAGATAATACTCTAAGTCTGTGTGTTGCAAAAAATATCGATCCAAAAAATTAAAAACCACGTAGACAAAAACCTCATAACTCCACTTGAGCTGGATGTTGAAAATTTACATTTTGGAGTTAGGTGGTTTCTATATAGATATAGCCTACTGTATTCCGAGTATTCGTCGCTGTCCAGCAGAAACCAGGTAACTAAATGTTTCAGGTTTTGCTATTGAACACCCTTTACGTCTGTGTGTTGGTATCTGAATATATAAAGTCACAATACCAACTTTGATGAGTCAGTATTGCTTTGTTTTAAAATAAATAAAAAATTAGGCTACCTGAAAGTTTTGTATTTTTCATTTCCTGATTACAGCTGAGATATACAGTATATAGTGCACATCACAACTACTCTGGTCCTGAAATACATTTGGCTTGTATTTGTTTTCTAAGTATTAAAAGGTTTCAGTTGTGGTTGGCTTGGCATCTTTCAACACGTGAAGCATACCGACATCTGGACAAATGAGGCTCACTGAAAGTACAGTAGTCTAACCGTCGATGGCTCATAATGGGCAGCTGATGAGTGACAATATTGTATATAACCAAAAACACACTGCTGCTGCCTGCCGCCACAGCGCTGCGTCATAACAGAGTGGTCACAGGTGAACAGGCCAGATGTACGGTATACGGTAAAGTACAGTGTGTGCTGCATGTGTCTGTGTGTGTGTGTGTGTGTCCGGATTTTGGACAGAATCTGGAGGAGTAATATTAAAAAAAAATGTTTTTCAAAAGTCGGCCTCCTGGTGGTGCTATAACGTATAATGTAGGCTCTATCACATGTCTGCTGTAATTTTAATATCAAGTCAAGTCAAGTAAAATGTATTTATATAGCACATTTAAAAACAACAGCAGTTGACCCAAAGTGCTTTCCAGAACAGGTAGACCGTAGTCTATCACAGTGCAATAATAAAACATGTAAAAAACCTATCAACCTATAATTGGTATTACATAGGGGGGTAACGATACATTTTAACATGATACTTTATACTGCATATTGTTCTTGGATTCTTTGAAACATGCGGTGACTCCGTTGTACCCTATCAATGATGTGTGTGGGTGTGTGTGTGTGTGTGTGTGTGTGTGTGTGTGTGTGTGTGTGTATCCCGGACGAGCCCCCAATCGGTCATAACCTGTCCCGTTGGGCCATGACAAATTGAGGAGGACGCAGTAGCAGTGTTCAAAATAACAATAGTTTATTTACAAAAGGTAACTAATATTAACTTAATATAAAGAATGCTTACAGAATGTATGAGATGTGGAAGTCAGTAAGATCAGTGGTGTCAGTGTGGTTAATATGGTGAATGGGTGTTGTAGTGTGCAAATCAAACAGCAAAAGGGAAACAAACAGAAGGGTGCTGTCATCTGGAGAGGGACCCCGAGAATGGCTGGCAAGCCCTCTTTCATAGGGTTTCAGGAGCACTGGCCAGGTGCTCCTAATGCACCTAATGAGGAGTCTCAAGTAGGCCGACGCCCACATGATCTGTGGGAGAAACACACAGACAGGGCAGTACACTATATAGCATAGGCCCTGCAGGCCAGGCCATGGGGCTGTGACAGTGTGTGTGTGTGTGTGTGTGTGTGTGTGTGTGTGTGTGTGTGTGTGTGTGTGTGTGTGTGTGCGTGTGCGCGTGCACATGTGTGTGTGTGTGAAATTCATTATGTGAACACCACAGCTGCTAGATATACATGCCATCCGTTATGACCAATCACATTGTGCCAGCCGTGCACACACCCTCTGTGGAGCAGATAAAAAGTAGCCTTGCGTTGCGATACTAATATACCACTGCGCTGCACTACGTCAGGGCATATGCATAATTATGCAATAGGGGCGGATGAAGTCTGGTTGCGCCATGCTAGATAAAAAGGCCAGCAGCCGGCAGTCAACACTGAGAGACCCTGATACAAGCTCCGATCCAAGCTCCACTGACAGAGAGACCACCTCAGGCTGACATGCTGCTGGTTCCCTATCTCCTCCTGGGCCTGCTGGGCCTGGCGCTAGGCGCTCCCTCAACCCAGGTGAAGCTGGAGCGTGGAAACTGTCCAGAGCTCTGGTTCGGCTTCAACGGCCGCTGCTACAAGTTCGTCTCTGAGCTCATGTTCTGGGCCCGAGCGGAGATGAACTGCGTCTCTCAGGACGCCAACCTGGTGTCCGTCCACAGCGACGAGGAGCACGAATTTGTCCTCGAGCTGATCCATATGTCGGGCCAGTCCCGGGGACGCACCTGGATCGGACTGACCGACACGCAGTGGGAGGGAGTGTGGATGTGGTCCGACGGCTCCAAAGTGATCTACAGCTCGTGGCTTAACAACGGCAACCCTGACAATGACGGTGGAGATGAACACTGTGTCAGTACAAACTGGGGAAATCATCACCGTTGGAATGACTACAGATGTGATCATGAGCTAGCTTCTGTTTGTGTGTCTCGTACAATCTATTGATATATATATTGACTATATATATATATATATAGTCTGATCTGCATGGGCCTCCACATGCATCAAATGTACAATAAATCTACAGTAACACCATTTATCTCTCTTTTCAAACTGTCTGTTTTGTGGTCATAGACATGTAGTAAGTAGATCCAGAAAGATTTAGCTTGTCTACAAAATGGTGTGTGCGTGCGCACGTTTGTCTTTTTAGACACAAATCTCAAGATGACATGAGTGACCTAAGAAACACCTTAAGAAGTTGTGTGACTTTCACGCTGTGTGGAACAATTAGACTTACATTATATATTTAAACAGACTAAGCTCCGGGGAGCCTTGCTGTCTCATCCGGTATTCTGTAAATAGCACAGTGGCATATGTAGGTGAATATCATAAAGTAAATATTATGTCAGTTTCATGCCAGAGTAACAAGTCCTCCTTCATCCATCCAAAAGCACTTGTATTGGTTATAGGTAGTCATTCATTCATTCAAGATGGATTCATTCTCAAAATTACCCTGAGTTATTAAACTAATTTGCAGTGCAAATAAATAGCAATTTAGGAACTGGGAAGAAATGAAACATTAAAAATATAAAAAGTACAGATAAGGAACCAAGACAAATAACAGACACACAGACAGTCAGTCTTCTAACAACACAGTGAGTTGGGAATGTTGTGTGTGTACGTGTGTGTGTGTGTGTGTGTGTGTGTGTGTGTGTGTGTGTGTGTGTGTGTGTGTGTGTGTGTGTGTGTGTGTGCGTGTGTGTGTGTGCGCGTGTGTGTGTGTGTGTGTGTGTGTGTGTGTGTGTGTGTGTGTGTGTGTGTGTTTGCTTCCGTGCGTGCGCATGTTGCTGTGCATGATGTGAGCCTAGAGAGCTTCATAGTCCATATTTCAGTTATCATTATTCAATTAAAAACAGTATGCGATTCTTTGAGGGGAAATAGCATTTCCCTTCCTTCAGAGCTTCAGGGCTGTTCAGTGCGAAATGAGGGAATCATCCCCACGTTGCCTCTTATATTTATTGTCAGAGATGTCTAAACTAACTGGGATAACAACAGTGAAAGCAGAGAGTACATCTCTCCGTCTTCCTGCCTCTGAAGCACTTTGGATCTTACTGTTAGCATGTGGGATGTGTCTGATGTGTCTGACTCTGTCTGGATGTAGCAGAGTACAGAGGAACGACCCAGGAGAGATAGATCATCACTACTTACCAATTACCATTCACAGGCAGAGACAGAAGCTCAGGCTAAGAAACATCCTTCCTTTGTAGGTGTGGCACAGAGGGTGATCAGAGAGAGAGAGAGTGTGTGTGCGTACGTGTGTGTGTGCGTGCATGCGTGTTTGTCTATTTTTGCGGGGGGTTTTTGTTAGCCGTAGTTGTTCATAATAATCATTGACTGCCATTGACGCATATACATTATTTCAATCCAGCGCAATCCAGTGTTTTCATTGTTACTGTCAGGGACCAGAGTTGGTCGGCAAAGAGAGTGTCACAGCCCCCTGTAGCTTGGCCTACCAGGGTCTGTGCTGCCTACTCTATCTGTCTCCACAAGGCCTGCAGGTTGGGAAATTGACTCTTCGCTAAGTCCCACCCAAGCCCGTTGTTGGCCAATACCACGTTAGCAACGGTTACTAGGTTAGGATCCTAGTCAAGCTTTCAATGCTGGTCAAAATGGTTAAGCAGTGTCAATAAATATATTTGCTGTATAGCATGTGCAGACCTCAGAAAGAGGGTTTGTTTTCTTACCTGTTATGAGCAAACTAGTCCATTCCATGAATTATTTCGCTCCGTTGTGCAGTTTAAATGTATCTATAAAAATAGGCTCTCATTGACTTCCATTGTAACGGGAAACAGCTCTCAAAATCAGTCAGTTAGCACATAAGCGAACACAACAAAAGCTGATTCTGACAGTTTATGACATCAGGAAAACTCATGCCGTTTTATTTTCGTCTTTTGATAGATTTATAAAGTAACTATTTTGGTTGGAGATATACAGTGAAGCGGTTCTGGTGTTCCCAATTCTCGTTAAGTCGCCATGCTGTTTGAGATGCACCCAGCTGCAGTCCCAGACATTTCTCCTAAAGTG
This sequence comes from Protomyctophum parallelum, assembly GCF_964188405.1. NCBI lineage: Eukaryota > Metazoa > Chordata > Actinopteri > Myctophiformes > Myctophidae > Protomyctophum > Protomyctophum parallelum. Next base: position 11,208,643 of record NC_139698.1, on the reverse strand, counting down.
TCTCCCTCAAACACGTCCAAAATTGTGTATGGTGTTTGCGTCAAGTGGACGAGATCAAATACATTTGTTTACATCCAACGGCCTGGATGGTAAACCTGGGACCGAGGCTACTTCAGGAGTGGGTGTACAGATTTGGACCAATCAGATCGTTTTGTAGGCAAACCGGATCTTCTTTCCACACAAACTTGTCAGGGTTGCCAAGTCTGCATATTTCCCGCTACTTTTGGCTTAAGGCTAATAATTAGGATTAGGATTATATATGGTCATATGGTTTGTTTTGGCTTGTTTTTCTTGATTTGGCTTTAAGAGTTGGCTTGTTTTTGGAGGTGGGTTGGCTTATTTCTCTCACACAATGTGGCAAAAGTCAAAACAAAAAAACAAGAACGTTGACATTATTACAAATAAATCCGCATGAGTTTTCCTGATTTCAGAATCAGCTTAGTGTTCGCTTATGTGCTAAAATAGTGACTTTGAGAGTTGTTTCCCCGTTACAATGGAAGTAAATGAGAGCCTATTTTTATTTCTAAGTAATATTAAACTGCACAACGGAGCGAAATAATTCATGGAATGGACTAGTTTGCTCATAACAAGGTAGGAAAACAAACCCTCTTTCTGAGGTCTACACATGCTGTACAGCAAATATATTTATTGACACTGCAAAACCATTTTGACCAGCATTGAAAGCTTGACTATAGGATCCTAACCTAGTAACCGTTGCTAACGTGGTATTGGCCAAGAACGGGCTTGGGTGGGACTTAGCGAAGAGCTAATTGGGGTGCCAAATCAGTACATTGGGAGCACCTGGCCAGTATTCCCAGTGTGCTCTATAAGGACTGGGCGTTTGCCTCACTCACCCTCTCTCTCTCTCCCTGTTGGCAGCAACACTTTAGTTTGTCCTTTGGTTTGCACCATTCAACACCCCACACTACATTTACCACACAACCACTCACCAGTCTCACCTACACTACTGATTTCACTGATTAACACACCCCACATGATTATGTTGTTTATATTGTAAATAAATATTGGTTTGTGCACTCTTAAAAGCTGTGTCTTCCTCCTTTTTGTTATGGCCTAGAGCCAGGTCATGACAAGAGACACCAGGATTCTTGTGTGGTTTTCTTAAAAATATATTTTTTTGACAACAAAAAACATGACAAAATGACAAACATTAATTCTAGGCCTAAAATAATGAGTACAAACAGAACTGAAGTTGACAACTTGACATTAAGACTGACCTACAGTAACAAAATGAAACATGAGGGGAACATGTAGTATTGACACACAGGGAGGGGAAGACAAATAACACCAGAAGAAAATACAATGAAACTGAATATCATATGCACTTCAACATCCTAATAAATTCAAACATAAACCCCTGCTGGCCCATCCCCAATGCAAAGGGGACATGGTGCAGTGCAATTACCCAGCTTCTTATAAGCCAATCTGAAGCAGCTGGCCCTTCTTTCTGTGACCAGGCAGCCATTATGCTCCACTATGCTCGTTTGAACTGATACTCAAAACAAACATTCAAATTCATTATTAAATTACTCCTGATAAAACAACTTGGCATTGACAAAATGAAACTTATGGATGTACAGTCCAGTCCGTAACTTTATCACCAAACTTACAATTAACAGTGTGTCATTTAACCGGTTGTGTGGTGTATAGTCCTTTATGCATGTATAATGTAGTAGTGTTTCCACCATGTTTTACCAACTTTGTGTGTGTGGGAATAACCTGTTAGTGAGCCCAGGACTTCTGAATCAGAGTACACCCGGAAATAACATGACAAAAAAATAATAATAATCCAGGCCGGTTTAGTCTAAAATAGAAAAAATATTTCTGCTTTCTGTTGCCATACAGCGTTTTTGAAAAATAAATAAATAACTATATTCAAATGCCAATAACAAAAGAACGGAACATTGCAGTGAAAGTAGAGACTCTTTTCTTTCTTTTGGTGTTTACATCGTCATAGAACAAAATATTCTGCGGTGGAAACGTTAAAAACTGCTGGCAGTGGCTCTAGAGAAACTACGGCCGTAAATGAGTTAAGGGATGACCTGAATGCGCCTGACCTGAAAAGGAATCTGCCTAAAGAAAAGGGCCAGCTGTGAGGCAATCTACATTTGATTTAGCGAGGCGGGGTCCCCCACCCCAACTACCTAACAGTCCAGAATGTGACAGAGGGGTCCCAGCAGTAGTGGAAGCTGTGTGTTGGCATCGAGGTGCACTGTAAAATACTGAGTGTTAGCTTTGAGAGTGTGTAAAATAGATTTGTTGTTACACTCTCAAGTTACTTTAACACTGGGGTTAGCTTGTACCCAAAAACAAAGAGGTTTTGGGGGCTCGCAAATATTCAGAGACACATGCTACACTTGGTCTATAGATAAATGTATGTATTCTCTGTGTTCATGTCAAATTGTCCATATGTGTTCAAATATATAAGGTCCATGAATTTGCCAGAGAATCACTGTGTTTACTTATGTATATGCATATTAATACATTTTCCCCTTAAAAGCCCTGCACTAATATATCCACATGTTTCACACAGAATTAATTTCTTTGCTAAATAGTTACTGTATCGATTTTAAATCACTGAATCGTATCATATCGCCATGAATGAACCAATATCGTCCATGAATCGTATTGTCAACCATGTATCATGATATGTATCACATCGCTGTTAGAATGTATCGTTACACCCGGGCGGCTGGCGTAACCGTCTGGGCACCTTGGCTGGTAATCCAGTCTGGCAGTGTGCCGCGGGTTCGACACCCGATCCCGACGGCCTTTACTGCGTGTCACCCCCCCATCTCTCTCTCCCTGTTTCCTGCCAGCAACTGTATAGGGTCGGCGGTGGGCGGCTCAGGGGTAGAGTGGCCAGATGGCAACCGCAAGGTTGCTAGCTCGAACCCGGGCTTAGTGTCGAAGTGTCCTTGAGCAAGACACTGAACCCCAAATTGCTCCTGATGTGCTGGTAGGTGCCTTGCATGGTTTCCATCGCCATCAGTGTATGAATGGGTGAATGTAATGCACAATCTACAGTATGTAAAGCGCCTTGGATAAAGGCGCTATAAAAATGCACCATTTATACCTATCCCTCTAGTCTATAAAAAAGAAAATAAAGGCGAAACCCACAAAGAATATATAAAATGTATCGTTACACCCTTAATTAGGCCATTTAATTTCAATATCCCGTACCTGTGAGGTGGAGTAAAAAGTTACCAGTACCACAGTGCATGTTAAACCACTTGAACTAGCGGCAGCAACAGTTCTGAGCGCCGGTTTAATGGTTCAAACTCCACCTCACCAAAGCACAGAGTTCAATCCTGAAGTCATGAAGGGCTTAGCGGAATTTAGCGGTGAGTAAGTGGCTCCTCAACTGGAAAAACATTGGCTTATAGTTGTAAAGACCTAATGAAGCATTAGCTCACTGCACTGCCTTTACCCCATCACGCTCCCCTTGCCTGCCTTGCTCAGACGAAGGTATAACAGGGGCAGAACAGTGTGCTTAGATTGACGGGACAGGAGTCTTTCTTTATCTGCAACGCCGGAAGCTCTGGACAGCTATCTCTCCTAGAGCGATTGTTGGTAAACACTACCGAACTGCTTGGTCCACAACAGGTTTCCTCTAGCCCTTAATCCAGGCTCCAGAGGAGAACCCCCCCCCCCCCCCCCCTTATACCCTCTTGACCCCTGCCTCCACTAGCAACCCCTCTCCTACTCACCCCCAAACCCCCCACCCACCCCCAAGTGGTGGCAGTAGATGAGCTGGTGAGATAAGCCCGGGTGGAATTCCCTGTCTGGGTGTTCTTGGGGAGTGACCTGGGTGGCAGAGCAGAGTCAATGAAAATCACTCAGCACTCGACTCAATAAGGAACTCTCTCGGCCCCCGTTCCTCCATTTCACTTCACTTCTTTTCCTTCTTTTTTGCGCGTCTCTGTTTTCGCTCTCTGCGTTTCGAACGAGACTGGCGAGCGAGCGGGGTGGAGGGAGAAAAAAAGAAAAGAAAATGGGAAGGTGTGGGGGGTGGCGGGGTGGCGGGGACAGAAAGAGACTGAGACTGACTTAGTCTGGAGCAAAGGGATGTGAACTTTTCACAACCTCCGAATGACCCGAGGATAAAACGTCCTGAAAAAGTCTTATTTTGCATGAATCAATCGCGGAATGAGCTTAGCGTTGGAAAGAGCCTAAAAAAGAATGCGCCAAAGGCACCAAGAATGTGATCTAATGCAAATCCGATTTCTTGGAATTCCGAGAAAGAATAATATTCAGGTCAGATTTATCACCATACAAAGTGCTGTATTGTTACAAGAGGGAACTAACCCCTAACACCTACAAACCGCGCTTGTGCACACAGTGCCACACACACACGTACACACACGCCCACACACACGCACACACACACACACACACACACACACACACACACACGCACACTCGTGCACACAACACACACACACACACACACACACACACACCAACATCAGCCCAAAACATGTAATGTCTATGGTCATTAATTATCGCCCTTGTTTTGCAAGCATGGTATACTCTGCCGTAAACAGACTTCACAGGTCTGAGATCCAGCTTGATGCCAGTAGGGTTCAGCTCAGTCAGCCACGCTAAGCCATGCATCCACCGCTTCCTCAGAGACCACCGCAGTCCGCAGAGCTATATGGCCTGTTGTCTGGGAAAGAATGCCAGAGGTCTAGAGTGGCCCGGTTTAGGCAACGGCCTGGCCATTGTGCCCCCAGGAGAAGGTAATTAGGAAGTGAAACCTTGACCAGTTGACAGCAGGCTTTGTTTGGGGGCGAGTAGGCCAAGAGAAATGCTTTTGAAAGCTATTTCACTTTCTTCTGCCGAGGCGACCTCAACCCTGTTCCTCCGAGAAATGCGTTGAGGGAGATCATATAAGTGTCTGGCGGAGAAATGGGTGCGGGGGTGAGGGTGCTGAGGTGAATTACTTTTATTGGAGGAAAGTGGATCTGTAAAGAATGGATAGCGCCGTAAAAGACAACTTTTGTTTGCCGTTTTATTTTTGTTGTTGTTTTGTTGACCCATTTTCTGTTGTTCTTGATTTGTTTGATGAGCTGCTCTGAGACCTCTTTATGGACAATTGGGAGTCCCTATCTGTGAACAGCTAATCTCCGGAACCGTTGGCCCGATCAACGTGAAATTGTCCACAGCACATTCCCTGCATGCCTCTGCCCCAAAAGCTTCACATCGGCCAGTTAGTGCCACCAGGAGGCAGAGTTTTGCAAAACAAATGTGTTGCTATTACTCCTACAGATTTTGTCCAAACACAAATATAGTTCACAGTAACTTTACTATAGTTATATAGTGATCAAGATGGATATATCATATTTCATTATTACATCCTGTTTGGCTAAGTTTGCAGGAGTGGTCCGTTTTGAACAAAGTGCTTTAAATCATGAATGCAGCATGCAATTGCCGTAAAACTCTGCACGCCAAGGAAGAAATAGGCCTCATGGTGGCGCTATATCAGGCAGATTCCCGTTTTTACCTATAATTGGGCCAATCGTTGTGGCCCAGCATTTTTCACAGCGACCTTTTATAGTGGCACCAGGAGGTGATTTTATATTGCTCCTACAGAATTTGTCCAAACATCACGCAAATTGGTACACATTATTTCTATAGCCAATTTATCATATTCCATCCTAAACTGGCTATGATTGGCTTCAAAAGTAGTGGTTTGCTTTAAACAAAATGCCTCAAATTGATTCCACTCACCTCTATAATGCCTGAATTCCGAACATTGCATCCGAACATCAATCACTTTTTTGCTGTTTTTTGAAGAAGAAGTGTGTGTGTGTGTGTGTGGGGGGGGGGGGGGGGGGGGGCAATTAATTTCCAATGGGAGTCACATGGTTTGACACAACATTTGTGTTGTATGAGGGGGAGGGGGGCAGTCGAAACACAGCCGAAAGCCATACAACAAAAATGTTGTGTCAAACCATGTGACTCCCATTGGAAATGCATTGGGGCAAGATGTAAACAAACCCTTTGTTTACATCTAGAATCCAACAATGTTGTATGCTAGATCGAAAGGTGTGAGTGAGGCCTTAGCTAATTTTACAAACAGCACAGGGTCTCTCTTATTTTATTTACAATACAAGTAAGGAGTTAATCAAACAACACGACACTTATGTGCTTAATTGTGAACTCAGCAATCAGGCGTAAGCACGTCTTCTTCCTTGTGTCCAGCTGTATTCTAAATCACGTCTTTCCAGTGGTTGGCGCAGGCCAACAGCTGCATTCGCTTTGGCCATGGGTCATCTCCAGTACATTGTGGAGTGTAGCTACATCTCATGATGTGTTTCATGGTTTGGGGTTCACCGCACATACACACACACATACACACACACACACACACACACACACACACACACACACACACACACACACACACACACACACACACACACACACACACACACACACACGCACACACACACACACACACACACACACACACACACACACACACACACATACACACACACACACACACACACACACACACACACACACACGCATAGTTGTTATTTTCCATTTCGTCATGGATGCCTTCCAGCATTCTTTGCCGACCCACAGACAGTTCAGTGTTTTCCAGACATCCCAACGTTGGTCGTCGTGGCCAGTAGCGAGACATTCGTCTGGGGTGATGCCTTTCTTTGTCCAATCGGCTGCCAAGGTTGTTCCGCTGGTTATGTAAGCACTATAAATAGTCAACAGGTGAGTGTAGTAACCGTCTTCATCAAAGATGTAAGGCAGCATTGCAGTAAGACAAAGAGGGACAGTGAGGAGGAAGAGGGTTAGCGAGAGGAAGAGTTTGTGCAAACCATTCGCCATTCAAGAACAATTCTTCCCTTGCTGACTTGCAAGAGAGTTGCTTTTTCTCATGCGTTCTGTTCAGATATAGAGTGGAAAAAAATAACAATCTAGAAAAAGCCCATATTCAGTTCATTGGTCTATGGCAGGGATCCTCAACTAGAAATGATGAAGGTCCACAAATATTTTTTTGAATAAGACCGAGGTCCGGTCCCATGCGCGGCGTCCATCGGAGAGCGGGGCTCTATGCCTGTTTAGTATGGTCAAGCCAAGCTTATACAAATCAGATCCCCTTCCAACCAACCAATAATGGGGTGCAGAGTGCAGGCCCGGAGTGGAACTCCAAATCCAAATCACACTTTTTTGGGGGCCCTTGGGGGACATTTTGGGGGCCTTTGCAGCAATTTCACATGAGAAATGTACCATCTGATGTTATTTATATTATTAACTTCTTCCCTCCATTAACATAAGACACACAATGTAGTTGTGCTGCAGCAACACTGCCTGAATTGAATTGAAATTGACTGTGGCTGGCCTGGCCTGAGCTTAGGAGCGATTTTTTTTTGCTGGCCTGACCTGATGCAAAAAAGGGTCCGCAGAGAGGTGGTCCGTGGTCCGGTCGTGGACCGCGGTCCGCCAGTTGAGGACCCCTGGTCTATGGTCTCATGGCACAATCGTCTCCACCTCTCTCCTGCAGGCTATGGCTGTCTCATCATTGTCAATGATCAGGCTATGATGTCATCAGCAAACATAACCACTACGTTGCAACAGAGCATGGCCACGCGGCCGTGGGGGTACAGGGAGGCGGTGCAGGAGCCCATCCTGACCATCTGGCTTCATTCTGACAGAAAGTCTAGGATCCAGCTGCACAGGCTGGGGGTGAGTCCTGGGTTTCCGAGCTTGGTGTCGAGTCTGGAGGGGACTATGGTGTGTTGAACGCTGAGCTGTAATCTATTAACAGCATTCTCACAAGAAGGAGTTCCGTTTCTCCAGGTGGGAGAGGGCAGTTTGTATAGGGTTGTTGTGACTATTATTATGGCATCGTCTGTGGATCTGTTTTGTTGGAAGGCAAATTGGTGGGGATGTAGAGTGAGCGGCAACCGGCTGTTGAACAGCTCTTCGACATGCTTCTCGAAGCATTTACTCACTGGTCACTACAGGGGTGATAATTATGGTGATTTGAAACATGAGAGTACTCATTGGTTTAAAATATTGGTGAAAACTCCTGATGGTGTCACTCATGGCTCCGAGTATCAATGGAGACAACCAGAGTTTGATGGGAGCTTGATGTTTATGTTCATGTCCAAATTTCAAATCTGGTGTAGAAGTGGTTTAGTGTAGAAGTGGTTTCTCATGTGGGAAAGAGGAGGTGGTCATTTCACTGCTTATAGTGGGTGTAAAAGTGTATAAGCCGTTCCAAAGATTTCTGCTCTTATAATTGCGGTGACTGAGTTTTAATAAAATATTGTATCATTTTGAATGAAGTGTTTCATTTAGCTAAAGATCTAAGGTGTAAGGCGTTCTGCTACTTGAGTGTATGCATGGTTGTGTGAATTGCGTACAAAATGAGTCATTTTCGAAATTGTGCTTTTGGCAATCAAAATAACTGTAACTGTATATCTAAGTTATATTTTGAAAGCTTAACACTACGAATAACATCTACTACTGATCCTCGTATAGACTGATCAAAAAAGCTATAGCCTGAGTCAGCTCCCCTGGTCAGTTGTAATACAGCCACTTGTAATAAACTCCTACAGGCTGCAGCTGTGTCACAGGCTGCAGCCAGCCAGCCCAGCCAGTCCTATAATCAACTCAGCTGTGTACTTTCCCTGTACTGTATGCTTGGGTTCCAGCCGCAGCCTTGTGGAAGAGCCAAATGACCAGCATCAAGGCAGTGAGGGCATCCAGCACTGGGAAGCCATGCTCGGCCCATCCCTGACGACCTCAGCTCTCAGCTCCCAGCATGCTGTAGCAGAGAATGTGTGAAAGTGGCCCTGGCAAGCGTCAGCTCAGCTCTGCACCACCAAGCACAGGCCATACTGTATGAGTATAGCCTGCACCCTGCTACGGGACACAGGTGCTCCTTGCTGTCCACCCAAAGGGCTTGGACAAACACCATTTTAAGTGTTTGCTATTGAAAATAGTCCATTTACAGGCTTGTAAAGCTGCAAAAACCTTGAATATTTAATTTATTTTTAAGTTGTGAAACATTTAGAAAGAAATAATAATAATAATTATTGTTATTATTTACATTTCAGCATGCTAAATAAACATAGTTAAATCCAAATAGACCACCAGAGAGTTATCAGACTAATTTCAATCAAATTGTGTTGTTGTAGTAGTTGTTGTTGTTGTTGTCCTAAATCCACAAGACCACGACTGTATACCAAGGTGTTCTTAGTGGCAACAGCAAGTTAGCAACATAGAAAGAAATGCAAAACAGAAGCGCGATGGGGAAAAAAAGATGAGACGTTGTGTTTAACCTGAAAAGCCCTCGACCACAACAGAGAGATTGTTCCATGCTTTGGTCTGAGCGTTATACCCTTGCAGCTAGTCTATAAAACACCAGAAAGGAGAGGAGAGGACTCTTCGTGTCTTTTGTTATTCCGCCTTTGTTCTCTTCCTTATTATGGGAGACCATTTAGTTACGCTCCATGGTAGACGGCGGTTTGAGCCTCCTTCCAAATACGTGTATGGTTTTCTTCTGCACTGCACTGTCTGTATTGCTCTCCTTTAGTAATCAAGAGCACCGTATACGCCGGTGACTGGATATAGAGCCATGGGCTCACTGTCTGTTCCAGTGTAGGCATCTCCCAGCCATGATAGGCATCAAACATGGCATTCAGAAACTGTTTCAATGGGCTGTTCTCCATTAAAGTCTGTCATCACTCCTGACTGAGACAACTCAGCTGAGCTAAATAACCGGCTTTGCAAAGAGACCAACGTCTTGTACCGAACCTATACTGTACAGTATGCAGGCAAGATTATAACCACAGAGAAGAAAAACATACATCAAAGGCATCTGAGCAAATATACTGTACTGTAACATCTCTGGTGTGACATCCAAAAACATCTGCTCACCAGTCTATTTTTTTGGGGGGTTCCTTATGAGTTGATTTATACACTCAAAGAGTTGAATTAATGCTTTGCAGCGTATTTTGTAAGACTTCGGGCAGTTCTCAGCGTTGGTTGGAACATTTCATAGTTGTGGGGGTTCCTGCAAGGGTGGCACCACGTTAAGCACACGTGCGTTGCTTACGTCTCACAGAGGGCAGGTGTCACAAACAGGCCTTTCCAAAACACATGAAGTCTGACTGATTGCTTGTGACGTCTCTCTTGGCCGCCTCGAAGCCGGGACAAGGATCAGTCCTTCGTGACTACAGGGATTAACCACATGAGCGCAACATTTGGCTGGTGTTGGAAACAACATTTCGCTGCTTGTTCCTTTATGAGTGAGCGACAAATAAGCCCTCTTGGTTGATTTGTGAACCTATTCATCCCTGCTCTGTTGGGCATGACATTATGTCATTATGTCACTATGAAAACCTGCACCTCCCGTCCGTCCGTTAGTCACCCACGTCTCCATATATGGTCACGCCTCGTGACATCACGTCTCCATAGATGGTCACGCCTCGTGACATCACATGACATCACGTGTGACCATACATGACACGCTCCATATATGGCTATGCAGTACAGAATTCATTCCATATGTTGGGGGGGTAAGACCTCAGGGCGTCTTAGTGGTAATAATAGGCCCACATTAAGTGAAAACACTATCTCCAATAAGTTCACAACGCGTAGAAACGCACCGCATTGTGAGCAAGTTGACCTTTAGGGGACCCCACTCAACTGAAGTATATAGCGTTTAAGTGGTTAAACTTTTTATGCAGTTGAGAGAGGAGTTATAAAACACCAAGGGACATTTTGGATTAATGATGCCATCCTTGAGGCCAGTATTATGTCACACCTAATGAAGACTGAGAAAGAGAAGAGAAATCATGGACATTTTAACTAAATTCTCAAGTCTGATTAGTGTACTTAAACATTAAATGTTTAAGTACACGCACGCACGCACGCACGCACGCATGCACGCACGCACGCACACACACACACACACACACACACACACACACCCGCGCACCACTTACCAACCTCGTATGGAGGACACACTACTTGCATGACTGCTATGCCCTTTGTACCTTATGTTTGGCAAACCAGCAGTCTGTGTTTGCGTGTGTGTGTGTGTGTGTGTGTGTGTGTGTGTGTGTGTGTGTGTGTGTGTGTGTGTGTGTGCGTGTGCATGTGTGTGTGCATGCGTGGGTGCATGCGTGGGTGCATGCGTGGGTGCGTGTGGTGAGTGCCGTAGTTGGCTGGTGGGCTAGTGTTTGATGATGAAGTCATCAGTTTAAGTAAACTCCAGATGGCCAGGCAGAAAGTAAAACAAGTGCCATCTGCTTAGATTCAACCGCTGAACAACTTCTCTCTCTCTCTCTCTCTCTCCCTCTCTCTCTCTCTCTCTCTCTCTCCCTCTCTCTCTCTCTCTCTCTCTCTCTCCCTAGCTCTCTCTCTCTCTCTCGGTTGGCACAGCCAAGGCGAGAGTACTCAGAACATTAATGCTATTAGTGAAATGTTTCAGAAGAGGCAGCCAAGCACAATGCATTATGCTAGCAATACATTAGCACCGAGGGCCATGCTCCGCTCTCTGCTGACTCACACCGCGGTCACAAGGCAACATGCGAACTGAGAACAACTGAGGCGTGAAACGCACTGCGCGCGCCACGTCATGTGTATCACCTGCTGTTGATCCCTGGCTTATATTGATCCAAACAGGAGATGATAATGGCTGTCCAACGCTGTCCAACACTCAATGTTATAGGGATGCGACTATCAATTATGTTCTTAGCAGTTATTCCTCAGATTAGTTTTTCATTGCATTTTTGGGGGATGATATTTTTGAAAAGGTTATATTTTAGATCAATGAATGTAATCAATGTTCGATTAGTGTTGCACCCCTAATGACACAGAAGAGAGGTCCGATACTTCTTTAGGATACGTGCATGAAGGATGCTGAAAAGGTCTGATACCTCTTTAGGATACGTGCATGAAGGATGCTGAAAAGGTCTGATACTTCTTTAGGATACGTGCATGATGGACGCTGAAAAGGAAAAAAAAACAAGAACAGAAATCTAAATAAGCGGCTTGTTTCCACTGGGCTCGTTGAAGCCAGGACACCTTTAGTGAGGTCCTTCATCTTACTTAAAAAACATTGGCCTTTTTACACATCAGTTGAGCTGTGTGTCCCAGGAAGAAAAACAGGCCCGCAATCTCCTCCAACTGCATGTGTGCTGTAATTATAGGCCCACAGCTGGCAGTTCCCATTACGCCATCACCAGGGCAGGCAGGCAGGCGAGCCTGGTGTATGGCACCGCGGGCCCTCGCCTTCGCCTTCGCCTCGCCTCTCCTCAGCACCTGTACATTGTAAAGAAGAAGTGTTTGGGGAACCGCTGAGGCGGGCCCACAAACCACTCACAGTTAACGGCGCTTCGATGGCTTCGTAACATTCATCAGCAAGTGTTTTTTTGCTGTGAAAGAAACACTTTGCTGTAACACATCATCTCTCAACTCTCTCCACCAGAGTGTACATGTACATTTGCACATTCCGCATGCCTCCCTTTAAACGGGCGTTCCTCATGGGCGAGCGTGCATGCAGGCCAGGTGGAGAAATGTTGGAGAAAACGTGTTTTTTTGGAGGGGACAATAAAATTCACACCAGTCTTTTAAATTTGACAGGAAACCAAGTAAAAATGTGGCAGATATACTGTTGTGTGACAATAGATGAGAGAGAGAAAGGATGTCATCACATGTTCACTCCCTCCCTCCCCCTCTCTCTCTCTCTCTCTCACACACACACACACACACACACACACACACACACACACACACACACACACACACACACACACTCATTCACTCACTGACTCCCTCCCTCCCTTCCTCTCTCCACAGAGTTGTGTTTAAGTAAGCATTTTGATGTGGTGCTGCTATGACTTTGCCCATACCACAATAAAGCAGAGCTGTCCCTGCAGGCCAGCTCTTTTCTGGCCAAGATCAGCTGTCTGACCATAGAGCAGCCTGCTATAAACACTGGCCAGATTAACACACATGCAGACAACACACACACACACACACACACACACACACACACACTGCGGTCACACACAGACACACACGCTAGCGCGCATGTGTGCGTGCACAAGCTGACCATGCATGAACACGTGGACGTTGACAAACATACAAGTAGCCATCGTCATCAAAATAATTTGTTTCCAGCTGCACACCATATTGACTTACACGGACTCCAACAGGTTGAAAGATTACGACTGGATCGAATGAAAATTACCGTCATTACCGTCCAAATTCATTTTGGATTGTAAGACGTTGTTATGTAACATTGCAGAGAACATTCCAGTAATAGAATGCAGATGATTACCAATAAATGCCTATTATTAAATGTCTATTTGTTAGCTGCTCCCGAACACACAGGTGCAACGAATTGTGAGTGGAATTATAGGGGGACATTTGTAAAAAAAAAAGAAAAAGAACAAAAAAAAGAAATGTCACACAGTGAAACCCACCAGGCAGTTGTTTTTGTACCGAGTCCCTCTGTCAAACATAAAAATGACCATGCTTTTTTGTTGGTCTGTCTCCCTTTGTGAAGTATGTTTATGCAAGAGTTTCTGTCAAAACATGGGAAAAAAAAGATAAATGTGGCTAATTAAAAGAACATTTCTTTGGTAGTTGCTGTAATAGATACCTCATTGTGTGGTCCTGGGGCATGGCTCCCTTTAACCAATCACGAGCAGCTCCCATATTGAATTTGAAAGCAGTTGATTTTTGAGATCCTACATCTTTGAGCTGACCCCATGCAGACACACTTGGGGTGTGTAGCCCACGCACGCACGCACACACGCACGCACACACACACATGCACACACACACACACACACACACACACACACACACACACACACACACACACACACACACACACACACACACATAGGCACATGATGAAAGCATGGCCTCGACGTTCTTTGCTGTGTCACATCAGGTTTGCTGAAAGGTGAAGGCAGGGCTCACACACTCTGAATTAAAGAAAGTTCAACCGATGGAAAGAGTGAGGTGGTGTGAGTCGAGTCCCCTTGAGTCATGGCTCTGAAACGAATTGGACCGAAACACCTGCTGCACCCCTGTACTATACCAGGAGAACCTCCAGTGTGTGTGTGTGTGTGTGTGTGTGTGTGTGTGTGTGTGTGTGTGTGTGTGTGTGTGTGTGTGCGCGTGCAAGTGTATGACTCCTGCTCTGCCGTGTCAAAACGCAACATGTTCCAGCTGACTGCAATTAAACGGTAAACTGGAAATACTTACCATCGATTTAGTTGTACATAAATTGGTCAAAATGTGTTCCAGGGAGGAGCTGGTTACCTCACCACCCAGCCAGAGTGGATACACATTTATCTAACTGGGATTTACCCATTAGAGCCCATCGCACAGTACAAATCCTCAGGGTTAATGTACTGTACAAAAAATGCACACTCTTTAAGTTGTTAAATTGACACTCAGCATTTCACAGCGCAGGGTTTTCCTCCTCTCTGCGCTGAGACAGAATAGCTAAACTCACAAATTGCAAAGCTTTCACAATCAATCCGGCCTGGGGGCTGCGAGGCGCTAATGCTAACTCAACACAGCCTGCAAAGTGAGCTTCTAAGGAGCACCATTTCATAAGCTGTTTTTCCTTTTTCTTTTTCTTTTTTTTTTCTTTTTTCCTCTTTTCTCCCCTCCTCTCTATTATTTGACTCTGTTAAACATCATAAATCCTCTGGATGGGAGATAGAGTGGAGAGCCTCAGAGAGAGATTTATTTCCCTTGTCTTTTTCTAATCCAATATCCCCTCCTCTCCCCAGCAGTTCCCAAAATGGTTTGGCTGTGAGGACTTGACAGAGGCTCCGCTGAGGGGAAACACAGGCGCGTGCACACGTACACACGCACACACACACAGACATGCACGCGCACGCCACGCACACACACACACACACACACACACACACACACACACACACACACACACACACACACGCATGCACACACGCATGCTCACACACCCTGAGTGACCAGAGCAACACGAGGAATGCAGCCAGTTGCGCCACATCCCAGCTGGACAGACAGTCAGCACTGTGATGGTGTCCTCCTCTCTCCACCGAGGAGGATGAAAGGACATCAACCCGTCCAAAGACACCTAAAGAACGCCTGGAATTAAGAGAAAGGGGAAGCACTCCAACAACAGGGGCTTGCCTGGGAGACGACCTCGGTTCACTGCCGAAGCGAGAGAGGAACAAGGGGGAGAGAGGGAGAGAACTTCAAAAACACTCCCCTATACGCCACACCTGTGATCAATTATGATTCTGCAAAATTAGAGAGTTACCAACAATACCCCAGCCTGTAATAATTCATAATTATCAAAAGAGAGCTTGCTTTTCAAGATGAGGTTCACATAGACTTTGGGAGAGTTCGGTTGGTGGGGGGGAGCTGGGGGGTGCATGCTGGTATGTATGGTGTCCTTAAAATGCACCATTCCTCCTTAAGACCATTAGTGTTTTCATCAAGTCCTTTCACAATGAGAGGGCCAAATGGACATAATTGTGGTTTTAATCATATGCTCATGTCTGTCCTCTCTGTAAAGTGTTTGTCTTGAGTATTGGCCACAGGATGAAGATCGCGTTATTGTAGGACTGATGTTAACCTCTCGCATTTAACATCATTTATATTGCACGGTGATGGCAAAAGTATAAAAGCACATTGGGAAAGATATCTCACAGTAATAAACAGCCACTTGAACAGAGTTCTTGCATTGTTTGCATAGCTGCTAGCGTTCTGCTCTGTGATATAACACAATTGAGGGTTAATGGCGTCCATTATCCATTGATCTGAGACCAATGACGCCATTATTTTGTCCAACAATTTTCCTACGCAAGTCCCCACTTGAACCTGATGAGATTTAGAGAACTCCGGTTGAACTGAGACAGAACTCAGGAGAAATATTGCAAGGTGTTAATCCTTTGTTAATTGTTGCAGTGCCACAACAACAGACACTGCAATGAGTATGGCACGATAAGGTGATAATCTTGTGATAAAAATGACTGAGATCTTTTATCTTTATTATTGGCATTTATGGTTGTACAAACAACTCTTATCTTAACGAGGGATTTAGGAGAGATTTGCGCCCACACGTTATTGCGCAGACCCTTCAAGAGAGGACGGCACACATTTATAGTGCTACAATGTAAACACCGAAAACTGTGGCAAAGTCTAAAACCCAACTGCCGTGACAAAGGCATTATAGATAAAAGGACAAGGGAGAGTTAGGCAGCGAGATTGTATTCCATTCAGTGGTATCTATGCAGTCACTATCGGTGTGAACTGTGAAACTTGAATGATAATACTGTCTCTATTACCACTGCTGCAAAGCCAGGCAGAGAATCACACGATTTCACACCAATGGACACTATCCCAACCTGGGAGGGGAGGAGAGGAGAGGAGGGGGGCAAAATGAAACCCCTTTCAAAACAATCCCCATGCCAGAGAATATCCTAGAGAATACACTCTCCCTGAAAGAAAATAAATGGAATCCGCTGTTTGGGTTCGATCGCAAAGAAAAAATAAAGACAATTTGAAGAAACGGCTTTGTGTGTGTAGTTTAGCACCGGGCTTAATTGGAGGAAAAATGTGAAATGGGAGCCAAAAAGGACACATATAATTGCTGTACTCTATACGATGTTAGCTCCTTGTGTTATACTCAGACTACTGACTAATGAAACATCCAGGCATTTAACAAAGATGTGTTTGCATACGTATTCCCATCTAATTGCCATTTAATTTCATCATGTGGTTTAGAATGTGTGCAGAGCTCTCTGCAAAGCCCACCAACCAACGACCCTGTGTGTTCCCCCCATTTTTTTCTTTAGTTTTCGGGACCATGTGCGATATGTCAGCGGCAAACTGTGAAAGCGATCGCCGCCGAGTGAGGTGCGTTAAATTATAAAGGAGAGTCGGGTTGCTTTAAGCGGCTCGCCTGGAGGGGCCGCTGGCGGGGTGAGGTCCTCCGTGTTGGGCCCAGTTAGCAGGAGGCCCAATCTGTCTCCCTCGAAACCTTCAGCACTGGCATGCATCTAATTAAGGTAACAGCTTGCCGTCAGCACAGAGACAGGAAGTCAAGACTGTTGTGTCATGATGAATGCTCTCGCTGCACCACATGCCATGGACGGAGCTCATCAGCTATACCCCTCCTCCCTACAGGGTGGAGGTCTGGTGATGTTGTTGGGAAACAATGCATATTGCTGTTATTAAGTCACCTCATTTTGAACCCATTAAGACCCGGGGTCTGATCCTACCAATGCCTTCTAAATATGCAGTTCTCAAACGTTTTGGGTGTCCAGCTGCTCCTGGACACACTCACTGACCTATAGGCATCGCTGGGACGGCACTGAAGTGGTTCCCCTCCTACCTAACCGACCGGACCTACCAGGTGTCTTGGAAAGGTTTGCTTTCATCACCCCAAACCTTCCTAACCGGGATCCCACAGGGATTTTCTCCC
The DNA here is from genome assembly GCF_964188405.1 of Protomyctophum parallelum. Classification (NCBI taxonomy): domain Eukaryota; kingdom Metazoa; phylum Chordata; class Actinopteri; order Myctophiformes; family Myctophidae; genus Protomyctophum; species Protomyctophum parallelum. The sequence continues at coordinate 11,191,134 of NC_139698.1, read as the reverse complement.
TGTACAATGTCTTGGTGCTGTCGTCTCTGCTCACAATCTATCTTATCACTGTTATGCCGATGACACTCTGTTTCTATCCTCTGCTACTCATGTGGAAGAGACATCTCACAGTGGATGTCTTCTCACCACCTCAAGCTAAACCCAGACAAGACTGAGCTTCTCTAATTCCCAGCTAAGTCCTGCCCCACACAGGAGCTAACTATTTCCATAGACAATGCCCTGGTGACTTCAGTTCCAACAGCCAAGAACCTTGGTGTTGTCCTGGACAGTCAGCTCTCATTCAAAGCACACATTACAGCGGTCACTCGGTCCTGTAGGTTTACACTCTATAACATTCGAAGGATTAGATTAGACCCTTCCCCAGGAGTCAGCCCAGCTCCTTATCCAGACATAAGTCATATCAAAACTTGACTGTTGTAACTCTCTCCTTACTGGCCTTCCGGCATGTGCAACATCTCCCTCCTTCTCCGGTCACTCCATTGGCTACCATGCAGGCAGTACCGGCTACTGCACGCACAAAACACTGATGTTGGCCTACAAAGACAACCAAAGATATGGCACGCCGCACCCCCATATCTTCATTGTCTGATCCAACCCTACAGCCCCCAACCCCAATGACGCAGATGCTTTCCTGGGTTAAATGGTAAATAATGGATTTAAAAATGCACTTACATTTCGTTCACCCATTCACACACATTGTGGCAGAGGACACCGTGAACGGCACCAAGCTGTGTATCGGGGACAGAGGGTTTTAGTTGTCTTTCTGTAGAACATTTGAACCGCAAACCTATTACCAAGCAGCTGCCCTGTACCATCTGAGCCACACAACCGTCCTTAGTTACTTGAGTTTGTTCCGATTGTTTTGCTGTGCCAGAAATAATTCAACTACTGAATAAATCACTTCCACGTATTCTCTAAAACTACATGCACAGTGACTGCTGCTGTTGGTTAGAAAATCCAAAACACATTTCTAATTCATTTTCGGTACCCTGTGTTATGGTGATTCATTTGTATAACACACTACTACTATTAATATAATCATACTGATCACGCTGATTTATATGACATCTGCAAACGATCCATCATTTAATGTGTCCTGGAATCTTTTCATTTGTTTCACAGTCCCGGAAAGGTTGTGAGCCATGGCTGTGGCACCAGAAACCGGTCAATGAAATTATGAATAAAGCTCCATATAAACATAATAAGAGGTGCATAAATGTATCCTGTCATATAATAAAAAACTGTGTTGACAAGGGAATAACCCATTTAGACCTGGGAACAGTTATCTGATAAACCTCATGTTTCTATGTCAGTGGTTCTCAAACTGTTTCAGGTCAAGGACCCCCAAAGATATATGTATTTGGCCGCCGACCCCCATCTGAAAATATGTTGTTCCAGGGACCTCCCCAGAAGCAAAGATTTTAGTTAAAAACGTTCACTCTGAAAGATATATTCAAAGATTTGTGCCACATTTTCACGATTTTTCAAAAATAGCAGACCTACTATGAGCTATGAGCTTGTAGATCTGCTATTTTTCAATAGCAAAACACCAAAAGGGGTTCCCGCCCAAAAGGGAATAATAATGCAAGATGAAGGCATGCAAGGGTCTTGGTGTGTGTGCGTCCAAAAGGAACTAACAGTGTTTGGATTGGTTGGCTGAGAGGGGTTGCTGCACAAGACTAAATGGATGAGAGACCTTTACTTGGCAGCAGTTTTACAAGCCTGGCTTGTGGTACCAAATGCTTGGCTGTCTAACTGATGCATTTGTTATTGTACTAATTTGCAAACAATACTCCAACCACTTCATATATAACCATTTACTCGGGTATTTCAATTGCTCACATTCTTGTCAAGGTCTCCTGTGTCAAAGGTTTCTGCCCCAGTGTGCAACGTACACCATTTCAGCAAAGAAAATAAACCTCATGAAAACTGGGGGCTGTGCCAGCAAGTACCCAGATGGTTCATTTAAAACCCATGAAAATAACATTATGTTATTGTCTTACTGTACATGTTTCATAAAACTGCTACAGTTACCCCCTACTTGTGTGTGTATATGTGCGTGACTGCCTGCATGTGCGTATGTGTGCGCATGTGAATCTGTGCATGCATGTGTGTGTATGTTCACCACACAAAGACTAAATATAGCTCAGCTTCATGTGTTCATGGACCTTTACTCATGCATACACTGTAACTGAATAATGTTTTGTAGCACAACACAATTCAAACATAGCTAACTTCCATATGGGCCAATCCGACAAGAAAAGTGGGATCCATGTTGGAGGGAGCAGATGTGAATGAAACAGAACAACAGATGCATCCACTGCATCATTCCATCCTCACAAGGCTCTTTGGTGTCTCATCTGACAAGGCCAAGTTTAAGAAAGCTCACACCAGGGCAAAAAACAACTCCGTATCAGCACTTTTCCCTGGTCTGTTATTACAAAGCACCTCCTTGATCAAATGGGACTTAATTACCTGCATGAGACAAGGTGGAATAAAAAAAGAATGCTCATCCCTAGTTAATCCCTAAAAGCCAAGGAGTCACACGGTATTATGGGCTGGCAGCAACCTAATCATCTGTGTCACTCTGCTTTGCCAACCAATTATTGTGCCTGTGTGGTTGTGGCTGGATGCCTGCATATGCTATGTCATTCTAGAACGCTGGGTGTACCAAGGTTCAAGGTTCAAGTTTATTTAGTGTCCCCGAAGGGCAAATTGGGTTGCAGCATAGACAGTACATTAAACAATGAATGAAACAGTACAGACAACAAACAGTTCACATAGCGGATACCAGAGTAAAAGGTGCACACAACCATTAAAGTGCAGGCGTTTAAAGTGCTATGCGATAGGTCATAAAAGTGCGTGTGCATAGACATAGGCACAAGATAATACAGTAAAAAGTAAAAGTGCTCATCATAAGGTTATATCCTCGATCTACGCACAGCAGCATTCAGTGTGTGAATAGAGACCGGGACAAAGGAATGTTTGTGCCTGTTTTTTGTGGCACAGGGGGCTCGCAAGCGAAGGCCGGATGGGAGAAGGATGTACTCTCCGTATAGTGGGTGAGCAGCATCAGATCGGATACACAGGGCTTTGTTAAGTACCTGTTTCTTAAAGATCTGGTCTAGGCCATTCATTTGTGAGCCAATGATTTTTGAGGCCACCATTGTCATTAGGGACTTTAAGCAACGACTGTTTTCAGGATGGAGCCGCTACACGGAAGTACGTCGGCTAAGACGCAATCACAGTAGCTGTCAAAATCGTTAAGCAAACAGCCGTCGGTGACGGCGACATTGGTTCCCATGGTGACGAGTCTATGCAGCATGTGTCAAACATAAACACCCGGTCGCACGTCAGCTAACTTGCCAATATTGCTTAATTCTTTATACATGCGCTGGACATGATCAGCAGTGGAAAGAGGAAGGTGCTGGAGCAATCTGTGTTATTCTAAAAACCGTTTTAATAAACATGGTTAATGTGACATATGGTATTAGTGTTATTTCTTCATTCAGAGCATGCCAACACATTACACAGCATAAGAGAGGTGATGGAGCAATCGGTGTAAATGTATGACAGTTATAAACATGGTTATGACATGGCGTTGTATAGACACTACGTGTAATAAGTGTAGGTTCTGCCGTAGTAGAAAGGGCTGCGAGAGCAAGCAGGTTTATGTATCGAGCACTGATCCATTTCCGGTAGCCGGAGCGGACTGCCGTAGCCGGAGCGGACTGCCGTAGCCGGAGCGGACTGCCGTAGCCGCCGTTGCTTAAAGTATTATCTGTCTGTTGGGTACCTTTATTGATGATGTCTTAGTGTTTCCTGTTTTGCCTTGTTGCCGCTTCCTGTCTTGTCTAACCAGTCTGTAAGTTTACCTGTGTCTTGTTCAGTTCCAGCGAATCGTGTGTTGATTGTAGGGTTGTTTCACCATGTGTCCTGTTGCTCCGGTGTCTATATATATATGCCCCTGTCTTTTCAGTCCCTTTGTCAGATTATAAATTATAGTCACAGACTAGTGTTCCATGTTGCTCTCACATGTAAAGTTATATCCTAATGTTGTCCTGTTTTTGGTCACTTCTGAACCTGTCGTCCTGTATTTGGGTCCTACCCTCCTTGGAATAGAACCAACATGGCAACCAGTTAAAAAAGCAGGGTTTCCTCCAGCTGACCTTGTTATCTTTGGGCCAGATTAGGAAGAAGTAAACAGCAAACACACACAGTAAACTACTCAGTGGTAATTTAACCAGAGTGTAAAAATGGATGCATATAAGGGGGGGGTTTACTGTGCACTGATAGTGACTGTTAAGCCTATTATGTGAATGGGTGTAAAAGCACACTAGTGTAGTAATAAAACGAGCATGACGGGGTGCTTCCAAAACCATGGTGCACTCTCTCTCTCTCTCTCTCTCTCTCTCTCTCTCTCTCTCTCTCTCTCTCTCTCTCTCTCTCTCTCTCACCATCCCCAAACAACCCACATCACCCCCCCTCCCATCCCACACCCCCCCCCACCCCGAACGACCCCACCACAGCCCCCCGACCCCTGCCAGCCTCTGGGAAACTCCCAGCGTGCTCTCTGCTCCACCAGGAACCACAGGAAAGGGCCTGAGAGAGGAAATGAGTCTCGGAGAGCGCTGAAGTTTAATAAAAAATAAATGAATGGGGTGTCCCAGGGACAGAAAAGAGTGAATGAAGCGAGAGAGGGAGAGGGGAAAGAGAGAGATAGACAGAGATAGAGAAATGGAAAGAGAGAGAAAGAGAGAGAGAGATGAAGTTGGTGCCCGCAAAGGGTGATTTATAGTCAGCTGCACGCTGTGTCGCGCACCGAAAGTATAGCGATCTGCAGGCTCACGGCGTGTTACGCCGCGACGCGCCAGCGAGCTTGTAGATCGGCTATTTTCGGTTGCGCGACACCAGCGCGTGACTAAATATAAATCTGGCCTTTTATGGGGAAGGAAAAACAAGGTATATAAAAATTGAAGCCATTACTGTGTTTCTGTACAGTGGTGAATCAGGTAAAGTGAAACCAGATGCAACGAGCGCTTGTCTCCAACGAGAACGGCGCTGCGGATCAACCAGCGGAACATTTAACACGCTCTGGGCGGGAACCCCTTTTGGTGTTAGCATTATGCTATGCTTTATAGCTATTGAAAAATTGCAGATCTACAAGCTACGAGCTTGTAGGTCTGCCATTTTTGAAAAATCGAAGAACGACATAGAAACATTGAGACATTTTTAGAATCTGATCTCAGGTCAAAATGGGTTAACACGTTACAACCGGGAAGGCCTCCGTGTATGTTTGGACGTGTCATCTTAGTTTTGGCTATTCAAAAAATAGCAGATATACAAACTCACCGCACGTCACTTTGTGAAAAACATCGTGAAAATATTTGCATATCTTTGAATAAATATATATTTTAATTTTTTATTTTAAGTGAACATTTTTAACTCAAATTTGCTTCTGGGGGGAGGGGGGGTCCCTGGAACCACATATTTTGAGATGAGGGCATAATTATAATTTTGGGGGTCCTTGGAATTTAAAGTTTTGAGCACCGCTGTTATAGCAACATAGGTTTCTCAGAAAACTGTTAGGATTTAGAAGACATTTGTATAGAATCGGCCTCATGAGGTCATAATGGGTTAAAATCATCTAGTACACTTTTTACCCCCGCTTACAATGATCAGCGGGCACCCAGCCTACAAACACACATAGCTAACACGCACTCCAACATCATTTGTGTTTGTGAGTGAGTGTGTGCGCGGGGGCGTGCATGTCTGCAAAAACAAGGATGTGTGTGTGTGTGTGTGTGTGTGTGTGTGTGTGTGTGTGTGTGTGTGTGTGTGTGTGCGTGCGTGCGTGCGTGCGTGCGTGCGTGCGTGCGTGCGTGTGTGTGTGTGTGTGTGAGTGTGTGCGCGCGCACGAGCGTGCGTGTGTGCGCGCGAAGATAGAGCCTCATAGATCCTTTTCGCCCCCCCTCTCCTGACACAATAACTCTCATGCACTGAATGGAGGCACAGACATTCCAGACATGCCACATGTCGGGGCTGCTGGCGAATCATTAAACCAGGGGAAGAGAAACGGCAGGATCAGGATCCCCTCTCTTTCCCCCGCGTCTTCTCTAATTACCCTGATACCTTTAATTGATGTTAAACATGAAACAGGTATTAACTGAAAGGGAACATATGGGAAAATGGAAATCAGCGGAGCTAGCGCTTGGAAGCAAGTGGGTGCATTTTGTCAAAGCAATGACTCTGCGGATTGGTCTTCCTCCCAATTTTACACACACGCGCGCGCACACACACACACACACACACACACACACACACAGCGAGAGAGAGAGAGGGATGCACGTGCATTCACACGAACACCAGCGGTTCAGTTTGGACTTTTCTCAGGCCTACGGTTGTCTTCTGGCCCGCTCCACCTGCATGCAGAAACCTTCTGGCCCGCTCCACCTGCATGCAGAAACCTTCTGGCCCGCTCCACCTGCATGCAGAAAACTTCTGGCCCACTCCACCACCATGCAGAAACCTTCTGGCCCACTCCACCACCATGCAGAAACCTTCTGGCCCACTCCACCACCATGCAGAAACCTTCTGGCCCACTCCACCACCATGCAGAAACCTTCTGGCCCACTCCACCACCATGCAGAAACCTTCTGGCCCGCTCCACCTGCATGCAGAAACCTTCTGGCCCACTCCACCACCATGCAGAAACCTTCTGGCCCGCTCCACCTGCATGCAGAAACCTTCTGGCCCGCTCCACCACCATGCAGAAACCTTCTGGCCCGCTCCACCACCATGCAGAAACCTTCTGGCCCACTCCACCTGCATGCAGAAACCTTCTGGCCCACTCCACCACCATGCAGAAACCTTCTGGCCCACTCCACCACCATGCAGAAACCTTCTGGCCCGCTCCACCACCATGCAGAAACCTTCTGGCCCGCTCCACCACCATGCAGAAACCTTCTGGCCCACTCCACCACCATGCAGAAACCTTCTGGCCCACTCCTCCACCATGCAGAAACCTTCTGGCCCACTCCACCACCATGCAGAAACCTTCTGGCCCGCTCCACCAGCATGCAGAAACCTTCTGGCCCACTCCACCACCATGCAGAAACCTTCTGGCCCGCTCCACCACCATGCAGAAACCTTCTGGCCCGCTCCACCTGCATGCAGAAACCTTCTGGCCCACTCCACCACCATGCAGAAACCTTCTGGCCCACTCCACCACCATGCAGAAACCTTCTGGCCCACTCCACCACCATGCAGAAACCTTCTGGCCCACTCCACCACCATGCAGAAACCTTCTGGCCCGCTCCACCTGCATGCAGAAACCTTCTGGCCCGCTCCTCCACCATGCAGAAACATTCTGGCCCGCTCCACCACCATGCAGAAACCTTCTGGCCCGCTCCACCTGCATGCAGAAACCTTCTGGCCCACTCCACCACCATGCAGAAACCTTCTGGCCCGCTCCACCACCATGCAGAAACCTTCTGGCCCACTCCACCACCATGCAGAAACCTTCTGGCCCACTCCTCCACCATGCAGAAACCTTCTGGCCCACTCCACCACCATGCAGAAACCTTCTGGCCCGCTCCACCAGCATGCAGAAACCTTCTGGCCCACTCCACCACCATGCAGAAACCTTCTGGCCCGCTCCACCACCATGCAGAAACCTTCTGGCCCGCTCCACCTGCATGCAGAAACCTTCTGGCCCACTCCACCACCATGCAGAAACCTTCTGGCCCACTCCACCACCATGCAGAAACCTTCTGGCCCACTCCACCACCATGCAGAAACCTTCTGGCCCACTCCACCACCATGCAGAAACCTTCTGGCCCGCTCCACCTGCATGCAGAAACCTTCTGGCCCGCTCCTCCACCATGCAGAAACATTCTGGCCCGCTCCACCACCATGCAGAAACCTTCTGGCCCACTCCACCACCATGCAGAAACCTTCTGGCCCGCTCCACCACCATGCAGAAACCTTCTGGCCCACTCCACCACCATGCAGAAACCTTCTGGCCCACTCCACCACCATGCAGAAACCTTCTGGCCCGCTCCACCACCATGCAGAAACCTTCTGGCCCGCTCCACCTGCATGCAGAAACCTTCTGGCCCACTCCACCACCATGCAGAAACCTTCTGGCCCACTCCTCCACCATGCAGAAACCTTCTGGCCCGCTCCACCACCATGCAGAAACCTTCTGGCCCGCTCCACCTGCATGCAGAAACCTTCTGGCCCACTCCACCTGCATGCAGAAACCTTCTGGCCCACTCCACCACCATGCAGAAACCTTCTGGCCCACTCCACCACCATGCAGAAACCTTCTGGCCCACTCCACCTGCATGCAGAAACCTTCTGGCCCACTCCACCACCATGCAGAAACCTTCTGGCCCACTCCTCCACCATGCAGAAACCTTCTGGCCCACTCCACCTGCATGCAGAAACCTTCTGGCCCACTCCACCACCATGCAGAAACCTTCTGGCCCACTCCACCACCATGCAGAAACCTTCTGGCCCACTCCACCACCATGCAGAAACCTTCTGGCCCACTCCACCACCATGCAGAAACCTTCTGGCCCACTCCACCACCATGCAGAAACCTTCTGGCCCGCTCCACCACCATGCAGAAACCTTCTGGCCCGCTCCACCACCATGCAGAAACCTTCTGGCCCGCTCCACCACCATGCAGAAACCTTCTGGCCCACTCCACCACCATGCAGAAACCTTCTGGCCCACTCCACCACCATGCAGAAACCTTCTGGCCCACTCCACCACCATGCAGAAACCTTCTGGCCCACTCCACCACCATGCAGAAACCTTCTGGCCCACTCAAATATAAGCTACAGTAATACGGACCAGAACCGCATTTACACAACAAATCTGAGCTTGGCCGGAGGGAAGAGAGAGATAGAGAGAGAGAGAGAGAGAGAGAGAGAGAGAGAGAGAGAGAGAGATATATGATTTAGTAACACTTGCTGTTGGACATGCAGAAGAGGATATCATCTCATAGTCTTGAAAGCATGGCCGTCTAAGTGCCTGAAGTGTAACAGCAAGCAATCTATTGAGGAGCAGGTAATGTGCAGAACAAAGGGAGGATTCAGGGCCTCTGTGACACGGTGGGAAAAGAGATAAGTGCTTATTAGCCCCACCATGGGCCCTGACAGACCAGCCTTTGATTGTGACAGTGTAATTGTTTCACAGATACAATCACGCCTCGGCAAGTTGCACCCGGGGCTGATGGGGGGAAACTGGACTTTCATTAAAGGCGCGAGATCGACTCCAGGCTGCTCTGTAATTGCCTGTTGTCTTGTTTTGTGATGTCGCAGGCCAGGGGTTCGGTCCCTTACAGCTCTGCATGCTGCAGATCGCTGAGGTAATCTCCGGAGGTGTGTTTTGTGCTCGCGGGAAGTGTTGTTGACTGTCGTGTCGGCTCTTTGCTATCTGAGGAATTAGATCTTAAACTGTTGCTGATTACAAACAGAGAGAGTGAGCTTGCAATTAAGGAAAAAAAGCAAGCGTGTCATGGCGTTGCGAGTAGAATCTCCCGATCCGATCATGTGATCGGAAATCGGCGGCGATCACATGATTTCCAAAAGATCGGAATCGGGGGGGGGGAAAGATTGGATTATGAATAATTATTTAGCTGCACGTCCGACCCGTCCCTCTGTTGTGCAGAGCCATAGAGAACAATCTGTATCGGCATGTCTCAAAATAAAATTGATCGGAATCGGATCGGGAGCAAACAAATACGTAATCGGGAAATCCCTAGTTGCGAGCTTGTACATCTGCTATCACATGTCACATCTGTTATCCCCAGAATAGGGATACTAGGGTTTAAGTGGTTAAGAAGAACTAATGATTTAAATGCAGTACTATTCATTATAACATAACAGTAACACCCTAGTCTCTGTTATATAAATCATTGTAATGTGTTGTAATAGTCTATACGTATAGCTGTTATCTAAATATAGTACAATAATGGCAAAATAAATCAGAGACAAAGAGTGGAGAAAGTAAGCAAAATAAACCGCACAGGGGGGTATAGGAAGTAGGAACCGTTTCCACTTGATCCCAGGGCCGTAGAGCCACGTTCGGCAGCCTCCTCTGAAAGCTAACCAGCCCCTGTGTGTTTGTTTTTGATTCAACGGGCTGAGATGACACAGTCTGTTGGGCGCTCTATTGGCCATGTGGTCTGGGTCCATTGAGCATGGCCGGGGTGATTAGATAATAAACCACAGAGTGAGTGGAGAAGACAGATCGCTCAGGAATCAGCTCCATGCCCTCCTCGCTGAGGGAGGCTCCTCTCTTTTCTTTTTCCTGCTGCATCATCCTGTCAGAACGCTAAAGAGCTTGATGTCTGATAAAAACCAGGGATGAGGCCAGCGTTGACAGGCGCGTCATTAAAGGCCATATCTCAGCTGAAAGCTAAGTGCCGACATCCAAACCTGGAAATAAGCACATTCTTTCGCCGGCTATTCATCGGAATAGCGTGTATCAATGATTAAATGAACAATTTGTTTTGACGATTTTTCCCGGGGGCGGGGGGGGGGGGGGCGTTTATTTTGTTCGTTTTTCAGTGTGGAAATGTTTATCCGTTTTTGCTTTAAGAGCTACACACAACTTGAGCACACACAGTCCGCGGGGGTTTTGCAACCTGATGAGTATAAAACATACAAGTCAAAAGAAGTGCTTTTGATATTTTTTGTTGAATGTTTAATTTGAGAAGATGTTTTCCACGATAATAAGTAATAACACATTCCAGCAAAACTGCAAAACACCGCTTTGGCAAAGGATGGATGTATATACAGACGCGCAGCTGAGAGCTCGCCGCGAGCGGCCGTCTGACATTTCTCCACAGGTTGTTTATTCCTTGTGTCTGAGCTCGGTGTGAAGTATTTTTCATTAAAGAAAAATAAATTATGGTTATTATTGTTTAAATCATTCCTGCTTCCACCTCCACGTGTAACATAAACCCCCCCGTTCCCCTTCCTTTCGGTTTTGTGTTCCACGCTCAATCGAAGTGATGTATTTTTGTTGTCAAGTAAGAAATGTATAGCAACTGCAGGGCTGTGTGCAAGCGTATACGTGCGCAGACGTTTGCGTGTGTGTGTGTGGGTGGGTGGGTGTCGTTGACCCCTATCCTCCACACTCACACAAAAAAAGAAATGAAAACATGGCTAATGTGAAAGCTGATGATGGGCATGGTACAGATCTATAATAAGATGGAGTGCTGTGATTTCCCCCCCCCCCCCCCTTAAACATGATCATCAGGTACTGTGATTATACTAGGAGGAAGATTTCTTGCAAGAAAAAGTACAGAAAGTGTTAAAATTATGTTTTTATGTGGTCATGCCCAGCAGTTCATTAAGGGCGTGTTCGGAAATACCGCACCGGAGCGCAATGGCCTATTCGTTTGCATTGCACAGTGTGCTCAGTGCGCTGTTTCCGAACGTGCCTTACGTATCGGCCTACCTGGTTTTCACCTTAGCACCACTCACCTGAACGTAAGCCTCGACCACAGCTGTTGTTGTATGATAATGAGGAGGAGGAGGGGATGTCACTAAAATGGTGTTATTTCGATTGGGCCTTTTGACTCAAAGGCTTTCGGCTTTCAGGAAGAAACCAAAAATTACACAGGGAAGACATATTTGAATAATATAACCACACCTTGGGATTGGGGTCTATTAGAATAAATGTTAACTCCATAGTCAGATGGAAAACAGAAAAAGTACAACAATCACGGCACTCCATCTATAAGCAAAGCAGAATGGGTGAAAAGACAAGAAGGGGGAGAAGACAGAGACGGAGATGCACTGTGAAACACTGAGAGTCAATTTAACTCTGAACTCTGACACTTTCAGCGCTGAATTGACACTCTGGATTCTGCTAGGGGCAAAGTATCTAAACAGAGGCATAGCAGGGTTTTTTTCTCAGCTTACTGGGAAGGGTTTCGTTAAATTCACAAGGAAGCCAGCAGGGCCACGGAGGTCAGTGACCAGTTGACACCAATATTGCATCCCTCAGTGGTTTGGAGTGTGTCCTTGAGTGTCTCTGTGCTGTGCATTCCACAGCGGAGGCAGATGAGGCTCCGTCTCTCTTGAGGCTGACCGATGTCACATTTACTGGGTCTGATATTTGAACAGTATTTTGGTCAAAAACTGCTAAATGTTCGAAGCAATGAGAAAAACTTGGGATTTTTGAGTTTATATAAGCAACAAGTAAATATGAGATACACATAAAGTGTAATAGTGTCTTCTAGGCGAAAGAGCATGCCACTGATTGAGAACATTATTTCCACCTGTGCTGATTAGCAAGATCCCCTGTATCCTGTTGTAGCCTCTGAGTGTGCTGTGTGTGTTCAGTTCTGCATTGAGAGTCACCAAGTAAAGACCTGTGTTTGAATGCTCTCCAAGTGTGGTTATTTAGAGTCCCAGAATATTACATGAAGTAAGCTTTATTTTTCTTTAAGCATTTAGGCCCTATAAAGATTTTCAAAAATGGCCAGTCGACAAGCTCACAATGTGCCGCGTTATAAGTGCCTAAAACCGATCTTGTCAAATATACAGATATCGGCATACCGACGATATAATCGGTCTGGCGAGGCTCTGTCACTCCAACAGCCAAGTCCTCTTCCCACTCCAGAGAGCCCTCTCATGCAGCTTGTGCAGGGGTCTTTAGGGGGGAGTGGGTTAAAGGGACCCCCAGGAGCAGAGCCCGACGGGCCCCACCTCTTAGTGGGAAGATCGGTTCCCTCGCTTAATGAGGCTCCATCCCCTCAACGCCGTCGGCACCGCCCCTCCTCGCCGCTTCTCACGTTCGCCAGATTGCATTCTGGTCCTTCCCCTCCATAAATCTGGGGAGTAGGCCATGTGACCGACATTAATTACCCCGGGCTCCTCCTCGACTCGGTGCGCGCATCGGACGAGCCGTGGACAGGGCCCATTAATGTGTGTCAGTTTTGCACACGCGAGGTGTGTGTGCGTGCAGTGCATGCTAGCCGCACGCGTGTGCGCTCGTCTGTATGCGTGCATGCGTGCGAAACGGGAAATTGGGTTATGATAACAGGAGATGAGCAAATTGAATTCTCACACTATATATCCACACGCTGGAACACGGCCACCCCCCTCTACGCCCCCTCCCCCCACCCACCTCTCAACCCACACACACTCACCCCCACGCCCCCCCCCCCCCCTCCCTCCTCAACCACAGCCCCCTGCTCTCTGTTTATAAGTGCCTGAGCCCCAGAATTTAAAATAATAAGATCAGGTTTCCAGCCAGGTAAGTGCATCCAGACTTGTTATCTGTGATATCACCGGTGTTTTAGCCCTCTTCCTCTCTCTCTCTCTCTCTCTCTCTCTCATTCTCGCTCACTGTCTCTTATCCGTCTCTCCATTTCTCCCTCGCTCCATCTCTCCCTCCCTCTCTCTCTCTCTCTCTCTTTCTAGGGTATCTCCGTCTTTTCTAGAGCCGTACAGTCAATGAAACACAATACTTTGCATTATATACTTTGTGAAAAGCGGTTTTCTGCAGCATCTTGTCATGGTTTTGGGCGAGCGGCGGCTGTTTGAAGTGCTCTCGGGTTCGGGCCCCTGCGTATAACAGTGACGGCTCTATTGCACAACAGCGTATTATTTACCCAGATGGGGTTAATTGCTGAATAAAAGAATGGTTCTTTTCAGTTGACCATTGTAAAGCTTACCCCCCCACACACACACACTCGTGCACGCACACACACACACACACACACACACACACACACACACACACACACAGACCTCCAAACCTGCATGCACACAGATGCGCAGCAGCAGAAGTACTGGTCATGCATTGCATAGACACCTGCACATAATATCCACGTGCACAAATGCATGCATAAGTCAACACACGTGTGTATGCAGACATTATACACATGCACGCACGCACGCACGTACGTACGCACGCACGCACGCACACACACACACACACACACACACACACACACACACACACACACACACACACACACACACACACACACACACACACAGTAGAGTCAGAACGGTGCATTGCATGTGTAATAACATGACATGCGATGGTAAAGCGTAAGAATGTGAAAACAAATAAACAAAATAAAAAAGAATGAGATTGAAGAGTTATTCAAAAAAGATAAATCACACCCGTGTGAAGTGAGTTGTGCAACTCCGTGTGGGGGTCCCCGGGGGTGGGGGCTCCAGACCCCCAGGAAGGCGCACAGGGGGCCGGGCCGGTTCCGGTGTGCCGCCCCGCGTCCGAAACGGTTGAGAAATGGCAGAGTTACCGTGTTGCCGGTCCCTCTACTGTACCCTCTACTGTATACTGTACTGTAATGTCACTGTATACTGTACTGGCACACCCGAAATGTACAGTTAATAATAGTATGTGCGTGTGTGTGTGTTTGTGTGTGTGTTAGGTTGCGCACAGGTGGTGAAAAACAACCACGCTGTTTTCGTGCTCCTACCCAGCCAGCCAAGCTGCAGGCACCCACCCAGCCACCCACACACATTACTCCGTAAGGGAGTGGTTGCACCACTCAAAAAAGAAAAAGAAAGAGGAGGCACGAGAAAGCGAGAGAGAGAGAGAGAGAGAGAGAGAGAGAGAGAGAGAGAGAGAGAGAAATGTAGGAGAGGTTAAATAGCTCCCACACTTCAGAGCAGCATGGCAGGTTGGACAGGGCTTGACAAGTCCCAGAACAGTAGCCTCTGCTGATCCCCATTAGCAGCAGGCTGACAATATTCCTCCTTTGAAGAACAGAAAGTCAACACTCCATTTGTGGAGATAAGGTGCAGGTGAAGGAGTGAGCATGGGGCCAGAGAAAAATGGTATGATCTGCGCTGTGTAGAGGAGGTTAAATCATTTGAACCGCGGCTGCGTCTCCTCATTGAAACAATGTGCAGCCTGTTGCAGTCTCAGCAGCACACATTTACTGGATTCAGGATGGTGGTGGTAAAAGAAGGAAAAAAAAGAAGAAAAAACGCTGCATCCGAAGGTTCAACTGTAATGTACCCTACATTATTTTCAAAATAGCTTCGCCCTAATGTACGATGCTCTTCTGCTGATCCATCCCGTGGGAATAGATACTCTACTCGGTATATCTCTCGCTCCCACGCACACACACACACACACACACACACACACACGCACACACACACACACACACACACACACACACACACCTGAACAAAGCTTGGAAGAAAAGGACTTTAGGGTTCCTGCTCTCCGTGTCTTTAAAAACTCAGGCCTCACGGACCGAGACCTTCTCTCTTTAATTCAGAACCCCAGTGTCCCATCTCTGCCTCTGCTCTTCAAACAGGCCTGCATTGATTAACTCAGGGGGCTTTCTCTGCCACCCACCTATTAATTATATGGCCTTCATTAACACCGGGCTGATGAATGGTCTCTGCTGGAAAGGCGAGTTAAGAGGAGGTGTTAACAGAGCACCTGCCTGCACTCATGTGGCCACTTATTAACCAACAATGACCTTCCACATCATAAACCCACTGGCCGGCTATTTGCTGTCCAATAAACAGAGCCTCTCTCCTCGGCCTCCCCTCCCCGCTCCCCTTTACTTGAGCCCCTCGGACTTTATTGTTCCAAAAGGAAAAAAAAAGATGCCTGTAAACTTTGGACACCTGGAATCAACTAAAATACTAATCCACGGGACCAGAAAGGAGTTAAGTAGTGTAGGTGGTTAATGGGTTGATGAAGAGTCTCTCGACAGCCTCTCTAAAGAGGAGAGGGGTCCCCGGCTAACGGGAGGTACAAGTATGGGCTTTTGTCTCTTGACACGGCGGCTAATGGTAGCTTTAAGCACCTTTCCAACACTGATCCGTCCTATTGGCAGAGTGGCGTTATGCACTGCCATATGGAGAGATGGAAGCCAATGGTGTCATCATGTGTACTTTTGACGTTCGATGGTAAGATCGACGGTTCCATCTTGACAAAAACAAAATAAAATAGAGAATTGTGAAGACTTTTAACCCTGGTCCCCTTTGTTTTGGGCAGGTCCTTATACTGTATGGTGAAAACCTTTAAACAGTTTTGAAACATTTTGGATATTTCCGAATGTTCTCTTTGTTTTTATGTAAAGATTTTTTTTTTTTAAGTATGGCTTAAGTTAAGTTAAAAAACAACAACCACACATAATAATAACAATAAAAGCAAGATCACAGATGATAAAAGATACATCTACGAACGAAGGCAGTATTTCTGTCACCATATCAGGGTGAGTTGTTCAGGCCATTTGCTTAGTATAGTTAGAGTACTTTATGGTGGTTCTGTGGACGGAGCCCTCTCAGCGGAGTCCTAGCAGATCTCAGAGAGCCATTAGAGTCCGGGGCCCACCATAGCTCTCAGTCCCTTCATAGAGCAGGGGGCGATATGGGAGAGAGAGAGAGGGCTGGTAATGGCTCCTAATCTGAGGACGTATTTATTTCATCCATTGGCCCAAGTAATTGGCCGTCTTTCAGTGTGTCTGGGGTTAAAACGCGGAGTGATGGATGGCGGTTTTGACAGAGGTTAGCCGGCTTCCGCTTTCACTGCTATTGTTCTCTCTTAGAGATGGATCCTGTCACCGGGCCACGGTACAGTGATCAACGGTTAGCCCCTCGTTCGAACCCAAAACCTCAAGGCCAACTCTAATAAAAATCACTAACCGGAATAGAAAAACCTGAATTAAGAAAAACAAAAAGAGCTATTAGTATCGGACAAACTCCACATATTTCTCCCCAACTGGAACATTATTCTCCCAATTTGGGATGTTAATGTCACACTAAAATTCCTTCATGCAATACCAAAAGCACTATGGGAGTATGGGATGAATGGCCATGTCAAACCATTTAGCAACTAATCTTAATGAATATAACTCTCAGAGATGAATTTACAGAGGAAACCACAAACTGAACCAATTATGAAAGCCATTGGTAGTATGGGGGGGGGGGGGCGGGGAATATATACGGTATATATTTTCTGTCTACTAGTATGAATGTTATGTGCAATAAACTCAACAGGTTCCCCGGTCAATGAAATGTAAGACAGAAAGTAGTAGTCTCTACAGTCTGGAGACCTTAAAGGGGAACTTAGCCAGCTTTTAATGTAAATTGAATGAATTGTACTCTGTTCTGACGATGAGGTTTCAATTTCAGTGTGCAGACAAAGACTGCATATTGAGTCAGTAATTAACAACTGATGCTTGAAACAGTTGAAGAGTAGCTTTGATGCTATGTAACATGAATTATATCATTCTATCATGAGACAGACATGAAGATCAGACATAACACGAATCCCAATGCATTCCGAGATTCAAGAGCTTGTGCTGAAAGATGGCTGCCAGACTATACGCCATCTCAGCGTAGCGCCTCACGTGTCATTTGTCATGGGTTGGCAAGCTGTTGGCGCACAATATGCATTGTGTGTGGTTTTCACATGCCCTCCTCTCAACAAAACGATATGATTCACAGTAAATGTTAGAAAATTCTGATTTGGCTGTTTCACGCATCAGTTGTTTATTGCTTATATACTCAATATCATCTGCACAGAAACCTTGTCAGTACAGCTAGAGTTCAATTAATTTATGTCATACAATAAGACCGTTTTCATTTAATTGACTCTGGGTTATGTCAAATCCGCAGGCAGGGTAAAAATGTCTTGATTTGATTGTAGAAATGAAGCCAAAACTTTAAAAGTTACATATTGCAGATTGCAGCCGGTTTCCCTTGACTCTGTTTTTTCTCAGGTAGATACATGGGAAGAGGAATTGTACACGGAATGCTGAAAGCTATAAAAACTAATCCATGAGGGGCCTGTTTGTATCTGTGTGAGAGGGAAAGATTCTGTGTCTCTATTATGTGTGCATATATGCATGTAAAAATGAGACAGGTATCGCTGCGGTCCAGAAACTTCTTCCCCCCTGTGTCCCCCTATTCTTAGGGTTTGGCACAGTCCCTGCCCTGGCAGGTGGATCTAACCATCGCGGTGGAAGGGGTGGGGCTGGCACTTAAATTACGGCTAAGGGCGAAGAGTTCTTTCACGGCTCCCCGGCCACCTCACCCTTCCAGCGAAATAAATGCCATTTAATGCACCTCCATAAATCTAATCAAACAAGCCCTTCTCTCTTATTATTCCATCTGATTCAGCGGCGCTCCCTCATGCCACGCACGGATCCACATGCCAGGACAGCTGAAACATCAGCAACTGGAACCAAAAACAATGAAGAGGACTTTTTTTTTAAAGACCAGAGGTGGATACCGTGTGTTTTACTTTCTGCTCTGTGGAGAGTTAAAGAATCACATTCTGCTGTTGTCCCTCGGCTGATCCCTTGATTATAGTCATATAAACTATGGCTGACATTCTCAAACATGTCAGGAAAGGGGCTTTGAACATGTGAAGCAGACTTCCCCAACCATGTGTGGTGGGAGGAGGAAACAAACGTGTGGCCACATTCACATTCCTCAGAATCTTTTTTGTATTTATTTTGTCAAACGGATGGAGAAGAACTCTGATCATTATAGAGGATGTCTCTGTTGATTTTTAAATCACGTTAAAAAATGTTATGTCTTTCATTATACAGTATATCTCCCTTTAATTGTCTTTCTTTTTTCTCCTTTCACTTCCCTCCATTCCCTGCATCTGCTACAGGCTAAAGCACAGAGCCGTTCCCTGCCTCAGCAGTCCGGGCCATGGGGATATTAGTCGAGACAGGCAATAGTGTTGATTACTCATTGGCCATTAGATTGCTTTCACTGCAGTGGCTAAGCCTCCTGCATCATGAGATCGCTTGGCTGACTGCAAGATTAGAGAGCGGGTTTTCGCTCAAATCCCCCTGCTCGCCCCCCACCCCTCAACCCAACGAACGCCACCCTCCCCTCCCCTGCTCGCCCTCTCCCTCTCTTTCTCCCCGCCCTGAAAAACAGTTCATCTGGCTGCCCTCGGGTCAGCGAGGCAGTGCAACAGCAAGACAGGTTGACTAGCTGTGCAGTCCTTATTACCTCATTTCCTGTGACCAGGGTTTTACCCTCTTGCTTTTTCTGTTGCAGAGACATGTTTTATGATGGTTATACATAGTTAATGGTCCCTGTATGACTTAATTGTTTTTAGGGTCAATTTCGAGTGACAAATTCAACTGAACCCGGTTGTTTTGTTGGCTCCGTGAATCGCATTTGGCAAGGATCGAGGCACACAAAAGGGGGGAGCGGGTTCTGTTTATGATTTTAGCGAGTTCTGTCATATACAGAGAATCATACACGCATGCACACATCATATGAAACGCAGAGAAACATTCTGCATATGTACGAAACACATGGGCAAACACATTGGACTGCAGTGGCAGACGCACACACGTGACACACACATGCACACAATGAAAGATGATATGAGCTCAATGTTAAACAAAAGTTCTATGACCTGTTTAAGGCTGAGATTTATCCCTGTGTTTCTCATGTTGGCTTCTCGAGCACTGATGGGATTTAGAAAAAACAACAGAAGATTTCCTTCTTAAAACAGAACAAGGAAAAAAAAAAGAAAGTAACATGCGGCAACACTTCGGGCCCAGAAAACCAGAAGTTCACGCAGAGTCTCTTGGCATACTGAGATACATGGACCAACTTATGTACAGAGATTTATAGTGTTACAAAATAAGCTACACCTGAAGATCTGAGTGTTTCCATTTGTACATGCACAGAGTTAAATGAACACTGTGGTTATGACTGTGTGACTTAAATGTTGAGAGGAGAGAGAGAGAGAGAGAGAGTGAGAGAGAGGCATAGCAGCAGTGGTGGAAGAAATACTCACATTTTGTACCTAAGTAAAAGTACCAATACCATAATGTTACAAAATAAAAGTCCTGTATTCAAAATTGACTTGAGTCACTTTACTACTTAAAGTTCTATTCACATAATACTTAAAGGACCACTTCACCACTTTAGTCAATTAGTCCTGACTCCTCACTAATGTTCATGGTAAAAATACCACCATTCTTTTCTACTCTGTCTGTGTCTCATAGGAGGGCTGTGGGCAGTTCAGAAACCCGTCCACCAGTGACATCATCGTTAAAAAATAAATATATATTTACATTGTTATTATCGTGAGAACTATGGCTTCCATTATCGCATTGCAACTTTTGCAGTTCACACGCTTCCAATAGCAGATAGGCTATTTTCAAATAGGCTAAGTAAGTATATGCATACGGCTGAAGTGGTAAATGCATGATTTGTAATAATAATCACAATCTTCAAAGTAACTATAGACACTAAAGTTTAATAACTGTAGTTGAGTAAAAGTACAATATTTTCCACTGATGTATACAGGGACGTTTAGAGAGGCAGGGGCTGAAATCCCGTAAGAGGGCACAAAAATAGCGAAAATAGCAGATCTACAAGCTTGCAACGCGTCGCGCTGCGACACGTTGCGATCTTGTAGATCAGCTATATTCGGGCGCGACCCAGCACTCTTTAGCTAGTGGCGATGCGGTGTGTACGACATGGATTTGGAAACAAATTAGTTCGATGCAAAATGCTGCGTTCAAATTCACAGAAACTTGTAACATTGTATGGTTTAAGGTTATTTATTTATATGTATTTATTAGGGCCTGGACTAATTGCGATTATTTACGATTAATTAACTACAGAAAAATTAATGCATTAAAACGCATTTTAATCGCACTATTTTTTTCACCGCGGAACGTTGTCACTGGGCAGTTTTCAGATGGACCTGCACACCAAGTGTCCGTGTCCTCTTCAGACAATAACACCAGAAACCGCAGACAGTTCACCAGACTGGGGGAAGCCGCTGAGATCACTTTGCTTGTCCCCGTGGATTGGAAATAGGATTTAAAAGGCTATCCGATGGTAGCGTGGATTACAGCACAGTTGTGTGCAATTATTCAATAAAGAATTATTACCCCTATTACTACAAAAACAATGTTTTATTGCGTAAACTTATGTATTCACTATTCATTGATTCACTAGTATACCAAAATCCATTTGAAAAAATTGCTTTCTCACTGTTCTCGGGTCAAATAATGATATGCGATTAAAATGCGATTAATCTAGATTAATTAATCGCAAAGCCTCTGATTAATTAGATTAATTTTTTTAATCGAGTCCCAGCTCTAGTATTTATTGTATGCTTATTTATGGTCTCATTTGAAGACACCCCTGTAAATGGTATAGTCCATTCTCATTATCTCCAGCTGGGTATAAAAGGCTGCCATTTTGCCAGTGAACTGAAGTCTGCTGGGAGTAGAGAGCTTCTTGTATTTATGCCGGTTTGTAGTGCTCATTTGGTGAATAAACCTACCATTGGTTAACCTTTACCAATGCCTCTGTACTGTTTCTCCAGCCACTAACACGGTCATTCCTACAACTGAATGCTGCCTTTCCGACTGAATACTGAATGCTGCCTTCAGCGGTATAGCATGGAAAGGAGGGGCATTTGCATTTCTTTAACCAAAGTAAATGCTGCATTTGTGGTCTGGAGAGGGCAGTTGTTTTACAGACGAGTAAAAGGGGAAAGGGCTGAAGCCCCCTTTGATGTCTATGTGTGCACATCCCTGGATATGTAGGGCGTGTTCGGAAATAGCGCATTGAGCGCACTGTGTGCAATGCAAACTAATAGGCGAGTGCGCTCCCGGTGCGCATTTCCAAACGCACCCGTATAGAGGGTATGCGTGTGACATCATCATCAAACCAGGAAGTTATACAGGAATGCCTAGCTGAGTGTCTAAAAACTACTTTCTGGCCTTGACAGCCCATGCATCCAAACAGAAAAGTCATATCTAATTGCATTAAACGAGATTAAACAATGTTAAACTCACTTTTCCCATGTCACTTTGCCACTCGATTTGCCACTCGATTTCCCATTCACTTTATGCATGCGCATACCCTCTAGTGGAGTAGAAATAAAAGTATTGGAAATTTGAAACACAATTAGATTTTATTTTATTTTTAATCCTCAGAAGTGTACTTAAGTATACAGCACCAGAGTAAATGTACTGGGTTACTTTCCAGCAGTGCATAGCAGTGCAGCTTAAAGCTCATTACTCTCTCTCCCCGGCACCTCGCTGAGTTGAAAAGACTTGGCTGCCTCTTGCAGACACATCCACTGGCTGCTAATCAGGTCAACAGCGGAATTAACCAATCTTTTAGATTTGGTCACTGATGCTTGCAGGTTGTAAAAATACTTGCTTTTGAGTGTCATTATGGCTTAATGTGATATAGTACCCCGTCTGTCATTTCGAACAAAAGGGGGACATTCGGAGACTTTACGAGACCGGCGGCGGAACATTTTAGGGAGTCTATTAAAGATGAGGACACACAGAAACGCACGGTTTTGATATACATAAATAATGTGCAAGGAAATAATGAGGAAACGTTGTGCACGTATAGGAAATTAATTACATTAAAAAGAGCTATTTTCTAAATCTCAGCTATTACAGATTTATGTGAAAACTTGATTGCATTTTCTATGTATAGAGTTTTCAGAAAATGCATTATATCACTTGTCTTATATCATGCACACCCATAAGCACGAACAAACGTACGCACGCACACACACACACACACACACACACACACACACACACACACACACACACACACACACACACACACACACACGGGCATCTGGTTTCTTCCTCTGACACAGACATACAGGCCATATAGCAAGTTGTCCTTGCTGAGAGGTACATCAATCTCTCTCATGCAGCACGGCGCTAAAACCCTGCCATAAAGCTGCTCAAACACAGAGTGGCATGTGTGCGTTTACCCCAGAGGTATTTCCCTCCTGAGGATACATCCCTTCCACCATCAGCTCCTTTAGCAGTAGCACACTCTCCCTAACACACACATCACCTGTCGGGATGTCACATGTGTCCAGTTCCACTTGATCAAGTGGTTCTGTATGCCTGCAGCTACTGTATGCCTGGGGCTATATACTGTAGCAGTATGTTATCAGGTTGTCCGTCCGTCCGTCCGTCCGTCCGTCCGTCACAACCTCATGATGGAATTTCATAAAGATCTTTGGCACAAATGTCCACTTTCATTCCACCATGAAGTAATCATACAGTACAGTACGTGGTCATCATGGGTCAAAGGTCACTGTGACGTCATAAAACACGGCCATTGCAATTCCTTTCCAAAATCTTCATTACATAATCCTAAATTATACTGTACGAGTCTGGACAGACACAGATGTAAACAGCACATGCTTGGCAGAGAGAGGCATACAACTGTGATGTGGTATTTATTTTCCTTTTTTTCCCCTTGTTGGCCGAAATATGAGCTACTACTACAGTGTTTAGTTTAGTGTATAAATATAAATGTTATTGATCTTTCCTGGGAGAGGAATGCGTGTATGCATGTGTGTGTGTGTGTGTGTGTGTGTGTGTGTGTGTGTGTGTGTGTGTGTGTGTGTGTGTGTGTGTGCGCGCGCGTGCGTGCGTGCGTGCGTGCGTGCGTGCGTGCGTGCGTGCGTGCGTGCGTGCGTGCGTGCGTGCGTGCGTGCGTGCGTGCGTGCGTGCGTGCGTGCGTGCGTGCGTGCGTGCGTGCGTGCGTGCGTGCGTGCGTGCGTCAAGGACCTGGAGGGTTGCAGTCTGTATGTGGAGCAGAGCAGGGTGGTGGCAGAGAGACCCGGGGCTGGATTGCGGCTCAGGAGCCGTCACTCCCGATCGGCCCTGCGCTGCATCATCATCGGGCCCGGACGGAGCCATCAGGGAGCACAGACAGAGCCAGGCCTGGGTCCTCTCCTCAGCCTCCAGCCAGGCAACACTGGAATGGAGAAGGAGAAGAAGGGGGGGGGGGGAGTAAATGTGGTAGGCAATCTGGAAGCTCAGCAAAAGAAATATGAGGTGTGAGAGAGTGTCGAGAAAAGAGGTTAGTGGAGAGGTCTAAAGGGAGAACTACTGTATATAGGATCTCTCCATATCTCACATTTATGAAGCGCGAGTGAAGCCTAATAAAACACACAAAAATGAATGTATTTTAAAAAATATATTTTAAATTGTTTGAATTCGTGTTAAATCTAAACTGGTTTCCACAAACTCACACGCACACTATTGCATGCAATACAGGCAATAGTGTAGACAACAAGTGTTTGGCTTGACCTCTCGTGCCACTGGCTTGACAAGCTTGCCTGTCAATGTCTATCCTTGCATGAGCTGTACAATAGTTTAGTGTGCAATGTGCATTACATAGTTGGAGGGCACAGACATGACACCACAGGTGATAACAACGCTGTGATGTGGGCAAAGCAGGGCCATTATTAGGGGTTCTTTTTATCACAGGCTAACTCGGTTTCAAACCATTAACAGCCCGACAGTGACTCATTCTCTGTTTGTCTCACAGAGAGGACATGGGTAAACATGTAGGTATGGGCAGATGACAAAACAGGCCACAAAGTATAGTTACATGAGCAGAGGGGATGAAATGGTGATATCTAATGTATAGCCTTTATACCAGAGATAGAGAGAGAGAGAGAGAGAGAGAGAGAGAGAGAGAGAGAGAGGGAGAGAGAGAGAGAGAGAGAGAGAGAGAGAGAGAGAGAGAGAGAAAGAGAGACAGAAAGAGAGAGAGAGAGATGAATGGGAGCTAAATGGGCACAGGTGGAGATAAAAAGGGTTGCAGTCCCCCATCAAGCCCTCGCCCAGTGGGATCATTCTTGGAATTCCTGAGAGAAGCAGGAGCGCGTCTCACCAGTGGCTCATTTGGCGTGATTGACATTATTTGCTACCATTAGCCACTCCTATGCGGTTGCCCTCTGACCCCCAGCGACCACGTTGTTTGAAACAACTTTAAACAGTATACGGTTTAATCTCCATGGACGAAGAGAGAGAGAAAAAAAAAAGAAAAGGAAAAAAGCAAAGCTGTGTCAATCCCCGGGCCTCTCGGATCACTCATCAATTAGGAGGTGAGATAATGGAGGCTGCATCTCTAGGGTCAGGGATTGTTCCTCTCCTTTGCAGCCCTGCCTTGCCCAGAGTCCAACTCTGTGCCGTTCGCTCCCTACACTGCTCCATCACCGCAGTCATAATAACCACCATAAAGATCATAGATGCAGGGTGTAGTGGCTTATGTGTTTCTCTTACCACTGCGGTTTGACATTTAAACGAAGCAGAGCCCCTCTCTCTCTCTCTCTCTCTCTCTCTCTCTCTCTCTCTCTCTCTCTCTCTCTCTCTGGCTGTTCCTCTGAACATCAGACAGAATTCTCACAGCCAAGAAGTTGTGCCTCGGTCTCGTCAGACTGACGTAAGTGTGAATGAACCGGAGCGGCATAGAGAGGGCCAGGGCGACACTATGGCTTTACAATGCTGAGTTATGCGCTGCGATGTTTTGACTGACAATTTGATCCTTGGGTTGAGAGGGATGTTTACCATCTACCGTGCACGCTTTTTGGCAGCGCTGAGACATTTATGCTCCATAAAAAGAAAAGGGGTTGAAAAAGGCTGCGGCGTTTCGAGGAAGTGGAGGGAGACTCCAACGACCGTGACACATTTATGTATTATAGTCACACAGTCATGGATTTTTAGAGTAGAACTATATCTTATGTATATGCTGTAAAGGGCATACACTATTGTAAAAAAATATGTATATGGAAAAAAGTTTTTCTGGGAAAATTAATAATAATAAAAAGAAAATCCAAGAACATCGCAGTGCATTGAGTTATAAGTTGGAAAATGTTCAATACTTTATAATGACACTGATTCTCAAAATCAGGGTCAAAGTGGTAAAATAAAAAAACGAAACAATGCCCCGATTGAACTGTAACATTCCTGATGACCTCTCCTTTGCCCTCCCTGGCCGGCGCTGTAACAGAAATGCTGTGTGTTTGACCCCCTGCATTAACAGAAACATGGCCACAGTGTACGTCCATGTTCAAGGGGAGGGGGGCGCAGAAATGAAGAACACCTGAGGTATATTAAGTTTGCAACAGTCTGAACTGTGACCCTCCCACATTGAGCAGCTGGTGTGAAACACGGGTTAACAACATCCACACCCCCGCTCGCCTGCCCTGTGCCCCCACCCCCACCGTCACCATGCCTCCCACACCCCCCAAAAAAAGAAAAAAGAGATGTATAGGTGGTGAGGACTGCGGCCCACATGAGGTGAGGAGAGGGGAACAAGGGGGGGAGGTTGGGCCGGGCACATAACGTGGGGAGGTCCAAGGCCAAAGCAAACAATGGCTGAATGGTAGGTACCATGAGGTGAGTGGTACGGCGTGATTAGACGTGATTTCTCACAATAAACAAGCGTCTCTGCCTCGGTGGAGTAGATCATCTGGGTAAATACATTTCGGTAGGAAGGACTTCCCTCCAACATGTGATATCGATTTGCTCTTGTCTGTCATGCAGCCGGAGTGAGTCATTGTTTAAAACTTCCTCCCGACACCCAGCGTCTTTGGAGGGGAGGCTCCAACAGTAGATAATCTCTTAGTTGTGCTACAACAAGCATATTGGATTGATACATTTTATCACATCCCCGAGCCGCTATTAAGCTAAACAAGAGTGACAGGGCTCCAACCGGCGTTGAAAGCGGGACCGAGGTGCTCGAGTTCCCCGGTCGGAAATTAAAAGGACGCCTTCAATTTGTCAGGCAGCGTGCCACAAGGATGTTTAAGGAAGACGCTCAGGCATGCCTAAGTGATTTTTGAGGTTTGTTTCACATGCAAAATCTGTTTTTTCAATTAACTGAACAGGATCCAATGGAAACAAGCCGTATAGACAGTGCTTTCTTGTGTTCAATCCTTTTAGCATGGTATTAGAATGTACTCTTTTTGCAAACTGTTAATAAAGTATCCATCCATCAATCAATCAATCAATCAATCAATCAATCAATCAATCAGTCAATCAATCAATCAATCAATCAATCAATCAGTCAATCAATCAATCAGTCAATCAGTCAATCAATCAGTCAGTCAATCAGTCAGTCAGTCAGTCAGTCAATCAGGTTTGGGATGTTCCATTTTCCATGAACAATGCGAGTATATCACAACGTGTCTCATTGTGAGCTTGTAGATCGCTATTTTCGTACGTTGCCCCCAGAATAGAGAGGGTATTTTCCCATGCAAAGCCAGCTATGGGTTTGGGATGTTCCACTGGGGTGTTAACAAGATGAAAACAGCAGCTTCAGGACAGATGGATGAACTGCTGCCTTTCAGTCTCACTGCACCATAAGGAGAGGACAGGGGCAGCCCGGGGCCATTATTTATGTCACGCGTAGCTTGTTCATTCCTTGAGGGATCCAGACATTTTTTCGGACATTTTAAGCACCATAATTTAGGATGCGTCTTTGTATGCCATTGACGCACAGTAGCCTGATAATTGCTTAAAGCTGTTTTCCCCCAGAGAGCCCTTTGCCTACTATGTGTGTGTGCGTGTGCGCACGTGCGTGCCCTGTATGCCCTTATGTTTGTTAGAGTGTGAGTGTGTATACTCGCAAATACCTTTTCCATACTTGAGGGAACGTTCCCCGGACTTGAGGAAGTGTAAATAAGAGATGTTAATACGACCATACAGCTATAGGTGACGCCAGGCCATTCACAACCCCTTAAAGTCCTAGCTGGCCGACTGTCTGACTTGTAAACAAACACACTCCTTGCCTCGTGCATGCCGCGTGCGTGTATAGCAGAGCTACCGTCCCATCGCCTGAAGGGATGCAACGCTCTGATTTGTTCCGAAACTCAGAAAGGCAGCATTTCAAGCTGAAACTTCAAAATAAAATGCCCAAATTAACCATTTCACCCCGTCTTTAACCCTTCTCACAACCTTCTTCCTCACTGACACGTCAAAGTCTTTATCGACATCCATAATCAGTGACTGTTAGGCACTTTCAGACGTTTAAGTCTAAAGACAACGACAGATATCGCTGATTAACCCAATCTGCACGAAAGAGACATCAAGTGCTGAATCACCGGTGTATATCTGACACAGTGTTTATACACTGTACATAGTAAACACCAAGAGTGTACAAATGCATTCGTTTTTTACCAGTGGCTTGTAAAGCTGAAAAGCCCATGAAACTTTCGCGACCAGACGGACACCCTAGTCATACTGACGATGTGACGAGTAATTCTGATTGGATGCCTCATCTCTACGCAATCAGACACTTTTAATGCCATCGTCTAAACAGTCGCGTGTACAAATACAACCAAATGGACCCATAACAGTCCATTTGTACAGTCTCAGAGTTTATTGTTATAAAATGGTCCTTTGGTTCCATTTGTAGTAGGCTAAGGCTACACTGTCACAGTTAGAGTCACCTGGACAGATCCATAGCACAAGATATAAGGCAGCCGCTGGTAATTAACTGATAATTGATCAGTTCTTGTTTTTATAGTGATCTTCTGGGCTTTTCTAGTTTTATTTGCATAGTACCCGGAAACAGGGAGAGACACTCAGCGAAGGCCATCATACTCGGGAATCGAACCCGGGACTGTTCAGGCCGCATTGGAGCCTATGCGGTGTGGGAGTGGGCGCCTATAACCACTCAGCCATCGGCGCCCCTTAATGTGTACACTCTCAGAGTTAAATCAACAAGGAGGAACTCTACTGTAGAGTGAGATGCAGCGCTTCAGCCCTGTTTGTCTCCTCTGCTCTCGGCCAGATGCTGCGCTGATGTGCTCTTCCATATGGAACCACTCGGCTAAGCAAACAGAGAGGAGCCTCCATCGCCACAGTGGGAAGGCAAGCGGCCCTCCGAGTAATAATACTGAGAAGTAGGCTAACCATACGTCAGCCGTCCCACATCGTGCTGCAGTATTTGCTCCTTGCTCTCCAGCCCCTCATTTTCTCCCTGCCCACCATAATTCATACACACGTGTGCAGCTGCAGGTTCATAACAAGTGTGGTTGTCTATCTGCACACTCACACGCGCGTGTGCGTGTGAGTGTGCAGATAGACAACACACACACACACATACACGCACGTACACACACACACACACACACACACACACACACACACACACACACACAAAAATGTTTATACCATAATAAATGATGATGCACTTAAGGTAAACTCAATTCCCGGTGGCAGTGGTTCTTTGATCATGGGATTGGCCTCTGACAACACACAGGTCCCCCTCTGTCTATGTGCCTCGCTTTCGCTCCATCTAGTCTGTTTGTCTGTCTGTCTGTCTGTCTGTCTGTCTGTCTGTCTGTCTGTCTGTCTGTCTGTCTGTCTGTCTGTCTGTCTGTCTGTCTGTCTGTCTGTCTGTCTGTCTGTCTGTCTGTCTGTCTGTCTGTCTGTCTGTCTGTCTCACGTTCTCTCTCTCTCTTGCTCTTTCTCTCTTCCTCTCTTCCTCTCTCTCTCATTCTCTCTCTCTCTCCGCTGTCCTGACCAGAGAAAAGACAGGGCTCCGTTGGCCCCAAGTGTCCCCTGGGGTGTAAATGAGAGGGCCTCATATCAGGACCCTCCCTGCCTCCCTCCCTCCTCTCCGCCGCAACTCCCAGCCAATGGTCCCTCCTCTCTCTCTCTCTCTCTCTCCCCCTATATTACAAAAGATGATTTATAGCTCCTTAAATACATCCGCGAGGTGCTTTAATAAGACAGGGTGCTTATAAAGAGGGACGTGTGATTAAGAGCAGATCCCTTATCCTCCTGGGTCACCGGGGAGTAGATCATATGGATGAGGGGGGACCCGGCAGAGGCTCTCTCTGTGCCCCAGATGTACAGAGGTCTCCGAGGTGAGCCTTTGAGATCTGGAACGCTGTCGGACACAACCCAGCCAGCACTCAGCGATCCTGCGCTCCTCTGTGGGAGAAGATATTACAAAATGGAGAAAGAATTCTCTCTTTTTTTCTCCAGCCCCCCTCCCTCCCTCCCCTTTTCCCCTTTCTGTCATGCAATAGGAGCAGTAGTATTTATCTCCATGTTTAATTAGCACAGACATAGAAAAATATGCAGGGTCAGGGATTTGAACTGGACCGCTGAGAAATAAAACTCTCCCTCTCTCTCTCTCTCTCTCTCTCTCTCTCTCTCTCTCCTCCTGACCCAGCAGTATAGAGCTGTTGGAGAGCTGTTTAGCCTAAGAGAGTCTGTGTTGCTGCTTGACAATTACGCGGCCCTTGTGATGTAATCCAGGCCACATTTCCCTAATTGTGCCATTTTAGTCAAAGGGTGGGGTCTCCGGGGATCCTTTCCTTATACAGGGACTTGAAGACATACACTGCAAAATCCTGAGCATTCATTTATTCTGTTGACTTGAGCGTGTAAAACTGGACCCGTAAGTGACCATTTTTACAGCCCACTGAAACACGTACACGCACACACACACACACACACACACACACACACACACACACACACACGTGCCATGCGCACACATGTAAGTGTGCATGTACAGACAGACACACATCATGCTGTACACAAAAGCATAATATACACGGGCACATAATATTACACTCATCCACAAAAAAGTAGCACACGCGCCCCCACGCACACATGCACGCAAGCATGCATGCACACACACACGCGTGCACGCACACACACACACACACACACACACACATACACACACACACACACCCTCACACACACACACACACACACACACACACATTGACTGACATCAGTCACATATGTGCGAGAACAGTGCAGTTTCTCACTGGTCGTAGAGCTAGACCAGTGGTTCCCAAAGTGGGGTCCCCAGGGGTCCTTGAGGGAGTTCCAGGGGGGACCCTGCAGCTAAATGATCATTTGGAACCAAATGGACCCTTATGGGTCTGTAACTCAGAGAGTGTACAAATGGAACCAAATGGACCCTAACGGGTCCATTTGGTTCCATTTGTATACGCTCTCAGAGTTAAATTAGCATTGTTTTTACAACATAAATTGGGGGTCCTAGAGATAGAAATGCTATTAAATGGGGGTCCGTATAGACTAATGCATGTCAAACTGGTGGTCCTTCAAATTAAACGGGTTGAAAATCACTGCTAGAGAACCACTGAACCACTGAGACAGACAGAGGCTGTGGACGGAGCCCTGCTCTGGACACAGACAGACAGAGGCTGTGGACGGAGCCCTGCTCTGGACACAGACAGACATATAAGAGGCTGTGGACGTAGCCCTGCTCTGGACACAGACAGACAGACAGAGGCTGTGGATGGAGCCCTGCTTGTGCTGCAGACAGACAGAGGCTGTGGACGGAGCCCTGCTCTGGACACAGACAGACAGAGGCTGTGGACGGAGCCCTTTTTGTGCTGCAGACATACAGAGGCTGTGGACGGAGCCCTGCTTGTGCTGCAGACAGACAGAGGCTGTGGACGGAGCCCTTTTTGTGCTGCAGACAGACAGAGGCTGTGGACGGAGCCCTTTTTGTGCTGCAGACATACAGAGGCTGTGGACGGAGCCCTGCTTGCGCTGCAGACAGACAGAGGCTGTGGACGGAGCCCTGCTTGTGCTGCAGACAGACAGAGGCTGTGGACGGAGCCCTGCTTGTGCTGCAGACAGACAGAGGCTGTGGACGGAGCCCTGCTTGTGCTGCAGACAGACAGAGGCTGTGGACGGAGCCCTTTTTGTGCTGCAGACAGACAGAGGCTGTGGACGGAGCCCTTTTTGTGCTGCAGACATACAGAGGCTGTGGACGGAGCCCTGCTTGCGCTGCAGACAGACAGAGGCTGTGGACGGAGCCCTGCTTGCGCTGCAGACAGACAGAGGCTGTGGACGGAGCCCTGCTTGTGCTGCAGACAGACAGAGGCTGTGGACGGAGCCCTGCTTGCGCTGCTGGACACAGACAGACAGAGGCTGTGGACGGAGCCCTGCTTGCGCTGCAGACAGACAGAGGCTGTGGACGGAGCCCTGCTTGCGCTGCAGACAGACAGAGGCTGTGGACGGAGCCCTGCTTGCGCTGCTGGACACAGACAGACAGAGGGAGGCTGGGCTGCACAGTTGATTAGAGCCCATGGTCCCATGGGACTCGTTGAGGTAATAAGGGGGGGATATATTATTATTAGTACGTCCCTCAAAGCCAGCTGTCAGAGGAGCTGTAGACAGCAGCAGTGCAACAATCACACGTGCTGTGCAGCCACTGTGGGTGTATGTATATATACTAGGGAAAAAATTTCTTTATATATATATATATAATTTTTTTTAAGAAATCAGCTTCCCATCATGCACCTGCAACCCGTGATCGGCTAATGGCGTTGCCTTCCGGAGCGCTCCGGTGTGGTTGGCTGCAGGCGGGCAAAGAAAATCAATGTGGCAGAAATGTTAAGGAGCAATGTCAATAGCGCTCAATAATAGCGTGGAGCAATGCTGAAGTGTGTTATGAACCTGGTGGCTACAGACGTATACTAATTGATAATTATAATAATAAGTGATAACTTCCGCCACTTTATCCCTTTATATATTTGTAATAGAAGCATTTAAACTGCATTCTCTCGCCTGCTATTTTGTCTAGGCCGTCTGTTCCTCCGACCCAGACTGCCCCCCCCCCCAGCTGTGGAGCTGGGGAAACCATTAGCATTTAGAGGGACTTCAACAGAGACGTCCCAGCAGATCTCGGGGCCGTCCTCATGCTCCGGGCTCCGACTGGAGGGAGTCGACCGAGGCGTGTGTCAGCGAGCCCGTTCACATCATCACCAGGGCTCACTCACTCACAGTCTCTCTCTCTCTCTCTCTCTCTCTCTGTCTGTCTCTCTGTGCGGTCCGAAGTGTTGACCATCTGGGAGAGATAGAAGAGAAAGGACGAGGGTCCAAGTCCAACTAACTCTGTCAGCCAGGCATCCCCATCACGCCCCGTCCCCCCGTCCCACCGTCTGTCCATCACGCCCCGTCCCCCCATCCCACCGTCTGTCTGTGCTAAAGAGAGAGGGTGAGGGAGGGACCATTAGAGACAGAGAGAGAGAGGGAGGGACAGAGAGAGAGAGAGAGAGAGAGAGAGAGAGAGAGAATCGGTCCTCACTATGACTAAAAGTGTCTACTTACTGCAAACCTCCCCAGGTCCTGCATTGCCTCATCCTATATGAGCTCAAAATGGGCTGGGGCCCATGTGTCAAGGGTCGCGCTGTGGGGACTAGGCTTGGCCTGAAAGCCTGGGAAACATGTAGATATTTGGCCATAGACCCATAGTGGCCAAGAGCGAACTTTGCTCGGATGCGAGGCACGCACACAGACACAGGCACACTGCGACCACTGTGCAGAGAGATACGCACATCGCGAGACATATGGAAAAGTAAGTGAGTGCAAAGCCGCGTAAAGGGGAGGGGAGGACCCTCTGTAAGGTACGCAGGTTGGGAGCATCACAGCTCCGCTGAAGGGAAAATCCTTCTGCATTCTCCCAACCCCCCCCAACTCCCCCCCCCCCCCCCCCACCAACCCCACCATCCTCCCCACCCCATCCTCCTTCCACCACACACACACACACACACCTCACAAATCATAGCAGCTTCTCACCAAAGCCCACATTCCTCAAGATTCAACTTCATGGGAAACATATGGCTGACGTGAATCCCCGTTATTCCTGATTAACTGACCATAGTGGGTTAAAATAATAATAATAATAACAATCCAAACGCAACAGGATAATGACCGGCAATTCATTAAAGCGTGACGTCAACTCCATTATACATGGAAACTAAACTACATTTACATTTCCGCCACTTAGAGATCTGATGATTTTGGTCATAAGAGGAACAATATATTGGCTGGTTTATATTGTATACCTGGTTGCTCACCATAAATAGCCGATCTTAAAGCTTGCGTTGCTGCAACGCTACGTAACGCTGCGTAACACTGACTTGCTACAAAGTATAAATCAAGCATTAGTGCAGAGTGGGAAGCAGAGCTGGGTTTTACATTTCGCTGTCATCATGCTCCCTAGGGTATTGTTTCCCCTGGTGGTGGGGAGAATGCAAGAGACAACAGCATAAAACACCGCTAACTTACAATAAAAAAAAGATACATTTTGTGGTGTGGAAAATTGCATGCGGGGGAGGAGAGGCGGGGGTGGAGGTGTATTGTGAAGAGATGGCTTTTCAGTCTGGTGGTGACTGAAGATGGGGAGTGACGCTTAAGTCCCGACCGTGGTGGGAAGATGATTCCGCAGCTGGGGAGGCAGGGGGGGGGGGGGGAGAGAGAGAGAAGGGGGTGAACCAATGGCCAGCCAGCCACAGGGAATGAAACACTACAGCTTAAGGTATGAAGATACGGTTCTTCACCCCCCCCCCCCCCCCTCTTCTTCTTTTAGGTTTGAATTGAATGCATGAGGCTGCAATAGGGAGCAGAGGAGGACTGTGATGTGAGAGGATTGCAGGCTGAGAACAAGATGGACTGCATGCACTTTGAGTGAGTAGCAAAGTGCTGGCTGGGCCAGGAGGGAGTTGCAGTAGTCTAGTCTAGTCTATGGTCTGACTGTGACTTGTACAGCCCTGGCTCAGCTGGATCCCCTGGTGAGAACAGGCCGGATTTCACGGATTTTGCAGAGTACAAATCTGCAGTATCCGCTCGGGCTGCAACATGGCCTATAGTCCACATGTAGGCTATGTGCAATATACTGCAATGTGCATTGCATCAACCCAAAGATCTGAGGCCAATTCTAAAAAATGTCATAAAAGGTTTTCTGAAAGACATGTTGATGCATCAGTGGTTCTCAAACCTTTTCATGACAAGGACCCCCACATTTATATTTGGCCGTGGACCCCCATCTCAAATATTTTTGTTCCAGTGACCCCCAAAGTTATACAAATGAGTTTGGCACACATTTCCGCAATTCTTTCAATAGCAGATCTACAAGCTCATAGCACGGCACAAAGAGACGCGTAATGAGCTTGTATATCTGCAATTTTAAGTATAAAATAACGGGGGTTAATGCATGTCCTGCATGTCTGTACTGTACATACCTTGTCTGTAGTTCTGCATGTCAATATATGGCGGGCATTCAAGGCTGTCAAGGCACCAGAAGCCAAAGCAAATGTATTGCTTTCATAAGCCATTGCTTTTGTTTTTGGATTGTGATTTGCTTCTGAGCTGCTCGCAAGACGGTCACTAGGGTGTTGTCATTTGGTGATGGAGCGAGGTCTCAGTCTGCACATGGGCAGATTTGGCCATGAAGAATCAGCAGCTCTGAGACTTGCCAAAGCACAGCTGTGGAAATGTCAGTGAAAGTTGTGGAGATGCACGTCTCAACCCGTGTGTCAGCAAGGAAAATGAATGGCTGATGTACTGTAACAGAACAGTACCTACTGCATATGATCTCTATTCTTACAGCAAAGATGGTGCACTCTCAACATGGTTCTCAACGTCGGGACTGAGGAGTCGGACCACCGGCAGTCCAAATGGACCCTTAAGGGTCTGTAACTCTGACTCTTATAGACATAACCTTTTTTAATCACCCTATCCTAGGATCCTGGTTGATATAATGCCATTTAGGTCAATGATATAACATTATGTAGTGGCATTACAATATATAAATAGCAGCCTGCAGTCAACGTCTGCGTCTCCTCTTGGTCCCACTGAGAAATATTCGCCTCTTAGACGTCCATCTAAAATGGGTTATAATATCTGTTGAAACAACATTGTTTCAACCTCTGCCTTTCAATTTGAGCGGTGACTTAGGTCTAAACCACTGGACTAATATTTGGCTTGACCTTAATGGTTATGTGGTTGATTTATGTTCTGTGTTTGCTTAAGTCAAGAAAGGAAGTTGTTGTTACTATTCTTGCATTTGTACTTGTTTACTAATACTGCAGTCCTTCTGACTTATTCTGTATTTTCTGTATGTTCAGTATTTTGCCTTGTCGTCCTGTTCTGTTTGGTTTTCTGTTACTCTGTTGGTTTTGTGTATCTTATTATTTTTTTGTTATCAAATGTTTTTTATTTTAAGACAAAAATCACAATAATACACGTTAACAACATGAATGACTTAAAGAAAAGAAAACACAACCAAAGATGCCATAAAATGTCATTACTCCTACTACTGTGCAATGGAGACAAAAAATAAATAAATAATGATAATAATAATAATGATTAAACCATGCCCTTAACCAAATCTGCAATACCAGACCAAATCTCAATGTTTTCCTCTTTTGCACCATGCAATCTTGCTGTAGACATTTCTAGATAAATGATGTCTAGAAAGGTCAAAGCCCATTGGCGAAATGACAATGTATGAGGCGGTTTCCAGTGCGAAGCAACCATCTTCTTTGCGGCCGTTACGCCATCAAAGAAGACACGAATACGGGTGTTATTTAATGGCAACTGGGATACATAATTTAATAAGAATAGAGATGGGGAGGGTGTGATGTTAACTTGTAGAATAGTCGAAAGGTTAGTAGCAACCAAATTCCAAAAAAAACACTCGGACACTCCCACACCATATGAAAGAATGTACCTATGGCGTTTGACGTGCAGAAAGTGCAGTTGTGATTATTTAAAATCTGCATAGCACACAATCTACGGGGGGTTAAGTATGTCCTATGAACAAAATTTAGATGAATTTGTTGATGATCAGGATTCCTAGAAGACAGGACAACATTAGACCACACTGTATCCCAGCTCCAATCTGGATCTAGATTTGGTATGTCATTCTTGTGTATCTTATTTTTTAGTATGGTCCTTAGTGTTTCCTGTCTGCCTAGTTACTGTTCCCTACCTTGTCTCACCTTGTGATGTGTCAGTGTTTTCACCTGTGTCCTCTTATTTCTGTTAGCCTATCCTGTGATTGATTGTATTTTGAGTTCACCTGTCTAGTTTTTCTTCTTTGTCTATTTATATACACCAGTTTGTGCAGTTCCTTGTCAGATCATCATTTGTACGTATTTTAGAGACGTCTAATAGCCTGAAAAATGCTCAGTGTGGCGTATGATGCGACTACCACACAAACTTTTTTTTTTTTTTTTTTTCACTTAATTTTTATTGAAGGAAGAAACATACACAACTGACAAGACTATACGGAAAGAAAAAAGACAAAAAGTAAACGAAAAAAAAGGCTGCATTTCTCATATTACAAAAAACTTTCAATGAAATCCAATTGCAATGTCGCTAGGCTGAGAGAAGAGATTCCACTTTTCCCACTTTTTATAGAATTTATCCTCTTGTAGTCTAAGTATGAATGTTAGTTTTTCCATAGAATACAGTTCCTCAATAATGTCCATCCATTGATCTTTCGTTGGTGGATCCTGCTGGCACCAGCGTCGTGTGATTGCTTTTTTACTTGCTGCTAAGAGGATCTTGATTAGATATTTATCATGTGTTAGAAACTCTTCAGGGATATTTCACACAAACCTTTTTTGAACTGTCAGCTGGTCCGTGGCAATAGAAAGGTTGGGAATCCTTGCCTTGGCAAGTCAAGCAAGACACTTTATCCTATAATTGAGCACAATGTGAGCAGCTGAGCAGGTTGTACTAATAGCTCTCATACAGAACATACACCCTACAAAGGTGTGATGCCAGTGTAGTACCTAGCCAGTTATACCTGGCTAAGAGAGGAGAGGACTTGCTTGTGGTTTGACGTGTCAGTGTATGAGTCACAACAAGTTAAACAGAGGGATGAAGGAAGCGAGTAATAGCCTGGGGGCGGGACTGAGGTAGAGAAACCGTGAGTCCTGTGGGGACTTGGGAGGGGAATTGAAGAACCATTACATGAGGAGTGTGGCGCGGTGAGTAATTGACGGCGTGCCACTGGGTTGTTCAGCGCCGCAGCATACCCTCAAATGAAAGACAGGAAGAAAAGAGCATGGAGCAGAAAAGACGAAAACTGCACCAGCACAATTGTGGTTGTATAATTAGAGGGCAAGGTGCTAACGTGCCACACGATTCCTCAATTCCCTTGATATCACTGACATGCCACTGACAGGTCTGTAATCTATAGGGCGGCTCTGCTGCCATGAGGAGGAATGGAGCGAGGAGACAGACAGACAGACAGACAGACAGACAGATGACCTGAGAGTCAGGCACGTGCACACATATACATCAAAGGGGGTCCATAAAAAGAACTTGAACTTCACAGGTCTCTCTCATCATGATAGGATAGGGAATCATCATAAATCAGATACCATCAGAGATGAAAATCAGATGATATCAATATCTGTCACGGTCCGGCCGTGACTTCTGTGTCCGTGTTCTGTATCCCTGTTGTATTTTTCCTGTGTTCCTTTGTTTTGAGTTGGTGTTTTCCTGTGATTTTGAAGTGTTGTTTTTCCCCTGTTTCTTAGTTCCAGTTTGAGTTTCACCTTTAACCTTTGTGTACCTTTTATTTAGTAGTATTGTTTTGTGTCTTCCTGTCTTCCCCTGTAGTTCTGTACCTGCCTTGTCTAACCTGTATTGTGATTAGTCTTTGTTTTCCACCTGTGTCCTCTTAGTCCCCCAGCCAATCCCTGTCTTGATTTTGAGTTTGGTTTCACCTGTGCCTAGTTAGTCTGTGTCTATGTATACTCCCCTGTTTGTTCAGTTCCCTTGCTAGTTCCTCACTTTATGTCAGTAGTGTTCTCCTCGTGTATCCATGATTTAACTACTTGTGGCAAGGTTTTTGGAATAAAAACCTTACATTGAAGCTCATCTGCCTGCCTATCTGTCTGCTATTGGGTCCTACCGCTCCTGCCCTTGCACTGTGACAAATATCATCATCATACGTCATCGTTAAATTATAAACTGTGGGTGGACCTCAGGAAACGTCATTATAAATCCATTAGATATATCTCTACAAGACAAAGTGAGGGGGTTACAGTTTACAGCTCATCCACACAATGCAGAATGCACTTGACAAGCTATACCTGAGCCCACAGTCTGTTTCAGGAACATTTTCTAGTTCTGGGCTCGAGAAGCGAGTCGACTATTGTTATCATATTTATTCCTGGGCCGTTTATCCTCTTCCGCTTATTCTTTCCTTGAGTTTAAGTTGATGTAGGAGGTTCTCAGGTCCAGTTTCTATAGGGCACTTGTTCTCAAAGTCTGGATTATTGGACTTTGAGAAATTGCAGATGGGCCTACAAGCTCATGCGTTGTGTGGGGTGCTATGATATGTGGTCGTAGTCTATCTGCTATATTTGAAGGTCTCAAACTAAAAGTAAAAATGCAATGTTGTTTGTGTTAGGACAATGTTTGTGTAAACCTCAAAGCTGGACATAGGAGGGCTAAAAAATTGCCCATCTACAAGTTCACAATGAGTCACGTTACTTTGATGAAGAGAAGATTAACACATTCCTTCATGGGGGTCCCTGGTACATATGTTCAGCTACGGGTCTGTGGCCATATAGGCTACATCAATCCTACAAAAGCAACCAAAGATATGGCATCCCCATATCTTCTTCTTCAAATTCTGATCAATAAAAAGTCACACTGTGAAGTGAGGGGCGCTCTTATGATCATACATAATTCATTCATCATACATCACAATCCGTGCTCAGCCAATCAAATCATCACAAATAGGGCCGATTCATACTCCTATTTTAGAGCCGAATAAAAGTCGGTTCGGCGCTGTAGAGCCTACAATTTGACGTCATTTGAGGTTCGGGGGGGCGGGTACCGGCCTAAAGTCGGCTCTTCGGTGCTACTGAAAATTTCTGACGAGCCGAAATCATTTCGGCACTAGAGCGCCGAAACAGCGGTAAAATAGGAGTATGAATCGGCCCATAGAGTTATAAAGGAGGGCCAATCACTTTTGGCGCCTTCAGTTTATACTGCCTCACTTTTATCTGCTCAGACAATCAAATCATCGATATTGGGTGATCAGCCAATGTTTGTTTTTTTAAACGTCAAAGCTGGGCATAGGATCCCCAAAAAGGCAAGTGCTGTTACCTTTAGATGAACTTGTACGGTCGGGAGACTCGGGACATGATGAAAAGAGTATTAATCAGTCAGTGACTGTGGATAGCGACGAGAAGCCTCAAACAGGCAAAACCATTAACAAGTTAATCAGGGTCCAGCGATTGCTTCCACGGCTATTATTAAATGTCATTGCCCAAAAAGGGGGAGGGTTGCTTCCTTTTCATTTTACTATCTACTACTTAAAGGAGAATTCCATGCTAGAATGCTTTCTTCTCTTTCTTACGTTTCTTTGTAGTCGTTACGTCCCCACTAAAGAGGTCCAGGTGTTTTTTTGTGCAAAAACTCCTTATTGGCTATTTTCCCTACCATAAGCCCTCAATGAATTGCATTGCATTGAATGGGAATTGAATGGGGCTATGGGGTGTTATGC
Source organism: Protomyctophum parallelum (assembly GCF_964188405.1). Lineage (NCBI taxonomy): Eukaryota > Metazoa > Chordata > Actinopteri > Myctophiformes > Myctophidae > Protomyctophum > Protomyctophum parallelum. The sequence goes on along the minus strand of NC_139698.1, from coordinate 11,150,992 downwards.
TAATTCACTTATTTCCATCGAAAGAAGTAGTAAAGTGTGCCGCTTGGGATATTACTTACATTATGAAGAGAGGATAGGCTATATACAAAGAAATTATAATTTTGAGCGATGGAAATAAGCGAATTAGCACAACACCCCATAGCCCCATTCAATTCCCATTCAATTCAATGCAATTCATGTAGGGCTTATGGTAGGGGAAATAGCCAATAAGGAGCTTTTGCACAAAATAACACCTGGACCTTTTTGGTGGGGACGTAACAACTACAAAGAAAGGTAAGAAAGCCTTTTAGTATGGAATTCTCCTTTAAGCTAAGCACAAGTAAACCCAACTCTCAGTCTCTGGCTCTTATCTCTGCCACTCTTGAAATAAACGCACCACTGCACCTTGCTAATTAACAATGCATTGCACCTGTGGAACCTGATGGGGAATGACAATATAATAATACCTGAAAACGAGCACATTTGCATTTGTATACTGTAATTTAATAACAGAATAATCAACATAGACAGACAAAGATATACGTACATTCATGGATTTATTTTTTGTACATTTTCTTTTTTCACCAGGCTAGAGCCAAGGTTGATCCTGGGCCATATATTTCGGCCATTTGAAAATAGCAAGTTCACAATTAATGCCTCACATTTGTAGATCTGATATTTTCCAAAGATTTCTTTACACATTTTAAACTGAAATAGGACATTCTGCAATATGAGTACTTTTACTTTAAGTAGGCTACTTTAAGTATATTTTGATGCCTTACTCAAGTACATCTTATCATACATCACCATATCTCAAATTCCATGCTCAGCCAATCAAAGCAATCAAACCGTGGTACACACAAACTATATTAAAATGTCCTTGTGGATGGATAGAGGACATGATTTTACTTTTAAATTACTTCTGGTGTAAACTGTCCCATGCACGAGCAAGGAACATGCCTGGGCATGCCTGTGGGATTGAACACGAACTGAGTTCACATGTTATCTAACTTTTTAAGGGGCGCTAGCCCCTTCTATAAACAGCTTGTCCCCACACGTCTCAAGATTTGCCATTGACAATGAAAGGCGAATTCAGGGCAAATGTCCGCTAAATCTTGTCCCCACACGTCTCAATATTTGCCATTGACAATGAACGGAGAAATTATGTCAGAATTTAGCTAAATATGTTAAACAAGTTGACTTATTGATTGGCCAATAAGGGACCACCTTATGTACCTCATGTAGCAATGTCAAATGTCCGCTAACATAAATTGATGTACGATGACAAGAGTGCCCCTCATTTCACACGGGTGTGATTTTTACCTACGTTTTTAGATTTGTAACGAAATGCAGTACAAACAAACATTCAGTGAGTAATTGATAGAAAAAAGGCATTTTGAGGTTTGAGTATTCCTTAATGAAATGGTTAAAGGTTCAGAGATGAAGCAAAAAAAAGTTAAATTGAGAAAAACACTTTTCCATTGAAGTCAAATTCAGGCGACGAAAGGCCAAATGAATCATCTAATATCTAGACGAAAACAAGCTACATGCAACCTTCAACGAGCATCCAAGTTCAAAGGTCAGACAAGGATACAGAGAAAGAAAAATACTATGTGAGTCACGCTGCAGCCTGAGGGAGCATCAAACCTTATTACGAACCCCCGTAAACCTTTGGAACATCTAATTTCCACCTTGGATTATTAATTGCCTGAAGAAAGAAGCCATCTAATTATGGGAGCCATGTCATGGTGCCCGTCTCTGTGATTCAGAGGCACGGTGAGGTGCACCATGGGAAACTCAGCTGACAAATTACAGGAAGGACAGGAAGAGTGTGCATGGGACACGCCAGGGGATAACAACAAAAGCACCGTCACGTAAACCGTGTGCATGTGTGTGTGTGTGTGTGTGTGTGTGTGTGTGTGTGTGTGTGTGTGTGTGTGTGTGTGTGTGTGTGTGTGTGTGTGTGTGTGTGTGTGTGTGTGTGTGTGTGTGTGTGTGCGTGCATGCACAAGAGTGAGAAAAGCACGCGAGCAAGAGGAAGAGAGACAGTGTTGATAGCGCGCCTGTGTGTGACAGCATCTTATACACATCTGCTGGCTGGATGCAACAACCGGCTCGACTTCTGTGGATCAATTAGCACTTTCCCTGAGTAGCAGCATCCGCTCTGTCTGCCTGGAGATTTATGCTCTGGAGAGAGAGAGAGAGAGAGAGAGAGAGCTCTCTGATTTCAGCATCCCTTTTTTTCCCCTCTCTTTCTCAGACTGATTCCCACCTCCTCTGGCTCGCTGCCCCCCCCCCCCCCCCCCCCCCCCCTCCCCATTTCAGCGGTGATCTATAAAAACATACAAACATGACACTGAACCTATGATAAACACCAGGTCTGTATGAAAGTAGGGGGGGGGGGAATAAACTCCAGTTCAGGATGTGACCGCTACCTCTGCCCAGATCAATCATACTCTAGCAGAGCTGCGTGTGGGGGGTGACCGTATCTGCAATGGAAAGGGGGGGGGGGGGGGTTGAGGGGGGGGGGTAGTTTGGGGAGTGGGTGGGGGTCACAGGATGTAGAGCTGAGTGACAGTATGAACCCCCCAGGAACAAAGAAACACACTCATATGCATGTTCATGTAAAACACACATGTGTGTGTGTGTATATATACGCAATGCACAATACACAAGCGTGCACGGACAATTGTATATGCACACACACACACACACGCGCGCGCGCGCACGCACACACGCAAAAGCACTCCGCTGTGCACCCATGCACACTAAGAGCACACAACAGTTAAAAAGAGTTTGTCCGGGTCAGGCAGGCAGTAAAATCCTCAGTGTGAATGTATCCATTCGTATAACTGTACAAAAGCAACCCAACGGTCACTTGTGGGTCCATTTGGTTGCATTAGTACACACTCAACACTCAGGGTTTCACAGTGTGTAGTAGGTATAAAGAATGAGCTGGCTGCAACAGGATTCCAGGTCCACGGTGTTCAGTTTACACTTTCAACTCCCCTCCTCCTTATCTCCCAGATTAGCTCGATAAGAGAATTATGAAGCCGAGCGGACATCTAAAGCTTCCTGGGGGGTCAATGGTGTGATGAGAGACAGCCAGCTTTAAGGGGGAGGTGGCCGCCGGCCTCGGGAAAACGCTTGCCCACCCTCGACATGCATGCATGCGCGGGGCTCGCACGGGCTCGCACGCGCGTGCACACACACACACACGCACACACACGCACACGCACACGCACAAGCACACACACACTCCAAACAAGAACCACACGCATAACTGTTTCTCCCCTTCCCTTGATTGTCCCCCAGACCATCAGAAAGCGCAATGAAGGAGCGAGGTGAATAGAGGAGAGGGGAACGGAGAGAGAGAGAGAGAGAGAGAGAGAGAGAGAGAGAGAGAGAGGGAGAGGGAGAGGGAGAAAGTAAGGGAATGGGGGGGGGGGGGTTATGTTCAGATAGCCTTGTTTTCTGTGACTTCCTTCCTGGACATTCCAGGTTTTGTGACCCTACCTCAAGGACAAAAGGCCAAAACCCTTTCTTTCTTCAGCTTCTTCTTTTTTTTTTTCTCCCAATTCGAGGAAAGAAAAAGAAGTGAAAAAAAAGAGGAAAGTTTCTCCCAGAGTCACAGGATGTAAAGGACAACACATAAATCAGAGAGGTTAGGATGCCACCTGCACAGAAGACCTGGCCTGTACTCCACACTGTGCTGCTGCTGCTGCTGCTGCTATGCGTACAAACATCTGGGGCTTTATGTGCCCATGAAAGACTTGAAACTGTGGAATAATGGAATCAAATATCCTAGAACTTGGACCCGGAATATTTAATACGCTCAAAGACAGATGTATGGGTTGATTTTTTTTCCGATCATATATATATATTTTTTTAGGGGCGATGCCGCCCGCCTCCTATATGTCCAGCTTTTGGTGTGTGTGTGTGTGTGTGTGTGTGTGTGTGTGTGTGTGTGTGTGTGTGTGTGTGTGTGTGTGTGTGTGCAGTGTGTGGTGTGGTATGGTGGTCCACGGTGTCAAATGCCTTGCTAAGGTCAATGAATAAGGCTGCACAGAATGATTTAGAACCCAGGGCACCCCTGATGTCATCAATAACATTAAGGCATGCTGTCACAGTACTATGTTTTGCCCTAAAACCATACTGCATTGGGGTTAGAATCTTATGTGCATCAAGAAAGAGTTTAACCTGAGTCAATACTTGGCCCTCCAGAATCTTAGCCAAGGCTAAGAGATTAGAGGCCTTTAGTTATTGACATCACAGGGGTCGCCATGAGCCTTGAGTGAAACATGAGCCTGTTTCCACACTTAACGTAAACTCTGATATATAGCGTACTAATACGAATAAGTATGTCCATAATACCATGAATCATTGTTTAGTGTAAACATGATTAGGAGTAAGGGTAATATGTAATTACTCTTACTCCTAAGCATGTTTACACTAAACAATGATTATATTACAATCAGGCTTAAAATCAAGCCATGTACTGTATTCTATTAGTTACAGTACATTAATCATTAAATAATGTCATGTTAAACTTTTTGGTGGGGTGTTTACAAAAACAAATATCAGCCCACTACAATGGGGCACAATGCACTAAAACTCAAACTAGAATAGAATAAAATAGAACAGTCTACACATGAGTTGGGAACCATGTTTTGTGAACCTCTTTCAACTCGGATTTTGTCTTGGCACCAGACAGGTGTCCTCACCATCGCCCCTCCCGAGGGCACATTCCTGCCTGATGCCAGGACGAGCGTTTTAAAGAGCCTGGTAGGAACAAAGACGTCATACTGTGCATTTGCTACCACCACCACCACAACATGCACTACCCCACCCAAACTACAGCCCTCTCCCACGCGCACGCACGCACGCACGCACGCACGCACGCACGCACGCACGCACGCACGCACGCACGCACGCACGCACGCACGCACACACACACAAACTCAAAGGCAACAAGTCTCGGCATCAGTCCATCCATGTGATTCACCCTCTGACTCTGTCATCTGTGACTGGGTGACGCGCCCTGCACCCGGGGCATAGTTAAACCTCTTTGACACAGTGGAGGAGATTTGCAGCTGCTCAAACACACGCGCACACACACACACACACACACACACACACACACACACACACACACACACCCTCACAGTCACACACACACACACAGTCACACACAGTCACACACGTGACACGCACACACACCTCTGTGCACTGGCAGACCTCCTGTGGCTCACAGAGTCGTATCCTCTCGGTGCGTCGGCCACCGCTGCAGGGCATCAGGAACGTTCGGGACATCGGGTGAAGTATTAGACACAGACCTGATGCCCCCTGACCCTCTGAGTCAAACCCTCTCCACTCGTACCCTGACCCTCTGAGTCAAACCCTCTCCACTCGTACCCTGACCCTCTGAGTCAAACCCTCTCCACTCGTACCCTGACCCTCTGAGTCAAACCCTCTCCACTCGTACCCTGACCCTCTGAGTCAAACCCTCTCCACTCGTACCCTGACCCTCTGAGTCAAACCCTCTCCACTCGTACCCTGACCCTCTGAGTCAAACCCTCTCCACTCGTACCCTGACCCTCTGAGTCAAACCCTCTCCACTCATACCCGTGCCGTGGTCCCGCGAGCAGCCACACGCCCATGCCCGTGAAAATGTAATCCAACGACACTTCCTATTGCAGCCTGTAAATGTCACAGTGGATTTCCCTCTTCCTTCTCGGCGACCCTGCAGAAAAGAGGCCCCACCCTGGCCACTTCACCAGGAACCTTCTCTGCTTCTAATGTTTCCCAACAAGATGGCAAATCAAAAACCATAAATCTGGCCCTGATATTTGTAATGCCATTATCCAAGCAATCCAGCCCCGCGCTCGGCCATTTACACACACATGCATGCATCCACTCACAACTGTCAGTGAGTGATGTGCACGTGAGTGCACGCACGCACGCACACACACAGAGTCAAGTAGCCCCATATACGCCATGTCCAACCCACAGGAATATTAATAATTGTAATGAGGGCCAGAAGCTTAAGGAGGCGCGTCATGTCGGGTGTTACAGCACACGGCTAGCCTTACTGTGAGGACCAGAGGTCAAGCAGAGGAACACGGAACGGTGGAAACTGAGAACACGGCTTGATTAAAGTTCCTCTGGAATATCTAACCTTTGACTACACAGAGAGTCACCGCGGTGCCCCCGACGACATATGCTGCCTGGCCTGTGCCATTCATGTGTATTAAGGGTACACCAGGGACCGGGACCTCCGACATGACCTGGGAAGAGAAGAGGAGGAGGGCTGAGAGCCGGAGAAGGAGGAGGAAGGAGGGGCTCCGTCTCATATCCCCTTGCACAAACATCTGGGGACACTAGCTGGCAGCAGCCAACTTGGCAGCAGTGGTTATTGTGTGGGTCCGGTTCCCTCCTCAGAATGACACTGGGCAGCTATAAGGAACAGGCAGACCGCTGCTGGTTTGCACTGACGGAGCAAGGAAGCAATGATCTTTATTCTTTATACAACAGGTCGTTTGCAGGAAGCGATCTGATTGGTTGAAACAGCTTTCTAGCCGTGCTTATAAAACCACGATATTGGAACACCTAATCAAAACCAATATATCACCTGCTATGTTCTCCCAGAGGGCAGCAGACTCGGTGGCTATATGCTAGCTAGTTTCTTGGGACATTTGTGGTCATAGTGGCTACATATGTCATTAAGAAAATGTTTTTTAGCAAATATCTTATAGTTTTAAGGGTAACTGTTGTATATTTGCAATATTACACTTGAGGGTGTTCTTTATCATCATTAATGGACTTCTGCTCTGCATTTCGGAACTCTTTCGGAGTTCCTGCAGCATCGCAGGCGTGCATTAATGACGATAAAGAACACCCTTTCGTGTAATATTGCTTAATTATATTACAAACGCCTGTTACTGATAATGCTTATGCAGGCTTGATGAGAGATTCCAAAGGTCAATTTCACAGGATCATAATATTAGGGACAATAGATATTATACTTTACTAAGATTTAAGAACCACCATCATATTCAAACATTGCATGGGATTCTTTGCTGGCTTTCAGCTGAGCCAGGTGTAAAAACAAACAAACAAACAAACAGATTCCACACTGAAACAGCTTTATTACGACACATCTCCGCCTCTTCCTCTTGTTCAGCCAGAGGACATTGTTTCCAGGAGTTCCCACCCCCAGCTCTCCTCCTCCTCTTCCAAACAGTTGCTTATCAATCCCCCTCCTCACTGGCCCTGTCGTCAATCTCGCGGTGAAAATCCTTCACTTTTACCCACCACTATACCACCAGTTGTTTCCTCGCTGCCTGTGTTGCTAAGACCCCAACAACAGCTCCCCCCTTTCCTGCTGGTTGGTTGATGGCTAATAAAACTGTCCTGGTCAGTCATGAGACACCCCAAGAGAGAGAAAGAGAGAGAGAGCGAGGGAGCGAGAGAGAGAGAGAGGGGGGGGGGGGGGGGGGGTTGCGTGCAGGGTCA